>NW_026781382.1:827500-975000 GCF_030144855.1 Hypanus sabinus
GGATCTGTGAAAGGAAAATCATGTCAGACTAATCTTATAGAATTTTTAGAAGATGTAACGAGTAGAGTGTTTAGGGGACAGCCAGTGGATGTGGTATATTTAGATTTTCAAAAGTCTTTTGACAAGGTCCCACACAGGAGATTAGTGTGCAAACTTAAAGCACACGGTATTGGGGGTGTGGTATTGGTGTGGATAGAGAATTGTTTGGCAGACAGTCAGTAAAGAGTGGGTTCAAACGGGACCTTTTCAGCATGGCAGGCAGTGACTAGTGGGGTACCACAAGGCTGAGTGCTGGGACCCCAGTTGTTTACTGGGAATTACATACTGCATCTGCAAGTATGCGGAGGACACGAAGCTCGACGGCGGTGTTAGCTGTAAGGACCATGTTAATAGGATGCAGGGTGACTTGGATAGGTTAGGTGAGTGGGAAAATTCATTGCAGATGCAATTTAATGTGGATAAATGTGCGGATATCCACTTTAGATGCAGGAACAGTAAAACAGATTATTAACTGATCGGTGGCCGATTATGAAAAAGGGAGGTGCAAGGAGACTTGGGTGTCATTGTATACCAGTCAATGAAGTTGGGCAAGCAGGTACATAAGGCGGTGAAAAAGGCAAATGGTATGTTGGCATTCATAGCAAAATGATTTAAGTACAGGAGCAGGGAGGTTCTGCTGCAGTTGCACAGGGCCTTGGTGAGACCGCACCTTGAATATTGTGTGTAGTTTTGTTTCCCGAATCTGAGGAAAGACATTCTTGCCATAGAGGGGGTACAGAAAAGGATCACCAGATTGATTGCTGGGATGGCAGTAAATTCACATGAAGAAAGACTGGATCGACTAGGCTTGTACTCACTGTAATGTAGAAGATTGAGTGTGGATCTTATTGAAACGTATAAAATTCTAAACGGATTGGACAGGCTAGATGCAGGAAGATTGCTTCCGATGTTGGGGAAGTCCTGATGTATGGGTCACAGTTTAAGGATAAAGGGGAAGCCTTTTAGGACCGAGATGATGAAAAACGTCTTCACACAGAGAGTGGTGAATCTGAGGAATTCTTTGCCACAGGAAACAGTGCAGGCCAGTGCATTGGCTATATTTCAGAAAAGGTTAGATATGGCCCTCGTGGCTAAAGGGATCGGGGGTATGGAGGGAAAGCTGGTACAGGGTTCTGAGTCATTTCTTACTTTTGCGACTTTTTTTTTTACTTTTAAAACAATATTTGCGGAACTGGTGATTGCCACTTGTTGGCAATTTAAGTAACCAGATTGATTAAAGCTGCCGGATTGTGAAATGTTCTCTATTGCTTTTGGCCATTTTCTGCATTATTCGTCTTGAATTTCTGGTGTGGTATTATGTTTTTTTAAATTCTTGGGTTCACCTCCTATGAATCTCCGTTATAAATATGCTTAACGACTAACCCTCCAAAGCCATCTATTTCAATAATGCACCTATATTCTGATGCTCTTCCCTGCGGTACTAGGGTCTCCCCATTATAGGAAACTTCCTTACCAAATCCATTCTATTTAGGCCTTACAACTGTTTCAATGTGATCTACCGCCCACACCCCAATATCCTTACAAACATCAAAAAGTTCATACTCATAGCCATCAGACGAACCTCATAAGTTAACACATTCATTCCCATGAACCTGCGCTGCAACTTCAACAACAGCAGCATCTCATTTCCAAATGAAGGACTCGAAATTGTTTACTATATTCCAAATGCACTCTACCCAATACTTTGTAATGTCTGAGCCTTGCATTAATGATTACCATTCTTATCCTCGCTGGGAAGTCCTAATGTAACTATGTTGGTCGCAACCTGGTATCCTTATCGAATAAATATTCTTCTTGATAGAGAACAACGTCTGGCAAGGTTCATCAACCTGATAAGAATTGTCATGACACCACTGTGTTATGAGGAGAGATGGCGGATGTTTATAGTTATGACACGAGACAGTGGATTGCCGGCAAACCTAACACGATTGAATAAATCAATGCTGAACAATCTTCTGTCTGCTGGGCAGGGAAAGTTTTTGAACTGGTTGGTACCTTAGCGCTGAGCAATTTCTATATTTTTCCGGCGCAGGTAGGTTGCGGTGAAAAGTTGACGACAATTTCGTGTGAATGTTCAAAAATCGCATTCTGTAGGTCAGTATAAAATTTCATATTAATGACAAAATGCTGATGAACCTGTATGTCATCTTTATTTCTGGCAAACACTTAAGACTTTCTGAATAAGCTATTTATAATGGATTGACGAATAAATTGTGTATATCAACATACGGTCGGCGGATCTAATTGAATCTAAATAAGTAAATATGTTCCAACAACATTGTATATATTTCTACTGTTTGGAGGGATCAATGAATATGGGAATGTGGGTGAAGTAACTGGATTTGAATGATCGCGTACACTGTTCTTTGTTAGTATGCTCTATGTTTCTGAAAATTAATCAGCTTCAATATAAGAGCACGACAAAATGGCAATGATGAGCAGTTGCGAAAGTTTCTACTTCTTTCCCTAAAGCAGAGTGGGAGATCCAAGAAACGTCTGTTATCAAGATCCTCAGATGAATTAGGCAAACTAATTAACGTGTCCCTGCAATGAAGTATTACTGAAGCATTTAAAATTCTATGGAACTTTGAATTCTTTTCGTAGTTCTTTGTACTTATTTGTAGGTTCATGACAAAGTATCTCTGCGGCTGTTAAGACAATAAAATAGAGGAACAGAATTAGGGCATTGGACCAATCGAGTATGCTCCGTCAGTTCGTCATGGCTGATTCATTTCACTCTTCACCCCATTCTTCTGCCTTCAACCGTAACAGTTCACGCCCTGACTAATCAAAAAAAAACTAAATTACAAAATTACATTTCATAAACTACGACATGATTACAACAAACTTGGCCTCCACAGCCACTGAACAACAGATTCACGACCTTCTGACTGTAGAAACTCCTCCTGATCTCCGTTCAAATATGGAAGTCTCATTAGTCTGATATTATGCCCGCTGGTCCTAAAGCTCACTACATATGCACACCACATCCACTCGATCGCTGTATTTCAGCAAAGGATACGTTGCAATGGGATTATCCCCGCTCTCTTCCTTCGTAATTCCAGCAATTAAAGGCCCAAAGCCTTCCTGACAGAGCATCCCATTTGTCACTTATCGCCACCAAACTTGGCCAGAATTTCATCAATTACTTTAACCAAGTCATTGGCGGGCAACGTGGTAAGATGCAACCGCAGGCCGATACTTATGGAACAGCACTCTTTGCCTCTTGCCAGTCAGTCAACGTTCTACCCATGCTTGTCTTCTTCCGGTAATAGGATGGACTCTTATCTTAATAAGTAGTTCCATCTTCGGCATCTTGTCAAAGACTTACTGAGAAAACTAAAACACGGCATCTGCCGATGCTCCATCGTCTGCTTTGCTTGACATTTCCTCAAACATTTCCAACTGATTTGTCAGACAAGATTTTCCCGTATTTACTACTAAAATGCACCGTGCTATTCCAGAAATAATCATATCAGAACTTCAGTATTTCTGCACTCAACCGTTCTTCAGTGACACTTAACACTCTATTTGTCCAATTCAACGCAATGGCCAGGCTTTGTAGATTGCATGCAAAGTGACCCCAAAGGTTGAAGATGTACCAGAAATTATGCGGCTCCTTCAATAAACATAAATCGCAGGGAAAGCAGGTTGCCGAAATTGAAGGTGATCGTTATGAGTTAAAGGCTCATCCTGAACCATGATTTGCCGGATAAACTACAAATCAAATAAACTGACCTGCAAGGCAGTTTCTGAAGAGGACTTGAAAGAAAACTAATGGGTAACAGACATATGAGCGCATCCCTGGTACTAATTACGGTGAATCTATCTAGATTATTTATTTTCCAACGTATTCAGTAAATGCTAACCATTCGTGGTGTAGACGCAGGTTAAGAAATCAGAAGAAAAATAATTCCTTTCAAATTCACAAAAAAACAAAAAAAAAAACTTCTATTACAAATGCGTTTGGTGCTGTGGAACGAATGTTTCGAGCGAAATGCGATGCTGGCTGGTCAGAGCTAACCAAAGACACTGCAGCAATCAAAAGAATTGTTAAGATTATACACTTAGAGCGGGTTGGGTTTGGGATGTCGTCAATATCAGCCCAGCAAACAAAAAGCGTTTTTTTTAAAGGCAAGGAGTTATCATGATAAAAGATACATTCATTTCCGATCGTAGCCATTTCGCTGCAACTGCGTAAAATTGGATAAAACATTTATTAGCTTACTGCACAAAAAAGAGGAGATAACGCAGCACGGAATAGAAAGATGTAAGCTGTACGAAGAAAAAAAATGTTTGTGCTTTCAGTGAAGGGTAACACAGTTTTCAGTGAGTGTACTGTGAGAGAATAATTGGAAATTAAGGAGGATCCAGCGAGCTTCGGTCAGATTGCTCTAAAGGGTTACAATGCCACCTCAGCATTTAAGTCCATCGAGCCATCAAGCAGCGACAAAATGCAGACTATGGTGCTCAGCTATCAACTCCGTTCTCTGCATTTTCCCATTATGATTCTAAACATCCGGATGCTTCATTAATGATACTCTAGTACCCACCGTTTAACTATTTCCTCTGTCAATCCTTTCCTACTACTTACCACACTCTCCATGTACAAATTCTCCTCGTTCAACTGATACCGTCACTAGTCATCAGAGATTTTTGTTGCATTCTTTCCGGCTCCCATAATCCGAGGAAGACTATCACCACAGCTACAATGAACACTCACTCCAAGGCTGGAAGAACTAATGATTTATCTACTTCTGCATCCCTGTAACTCAGGCGCTGTCATCTTGAAAATATACCCTCATAAATTATTGAAAATAAATAGCGTTGTAGCGGAAATCGAAGGAGGATGATAACAACTACCTTGAAATACCCTAAATGCAAAGCAGGATTTAAAATGAGCACAGAAATTGCGAAGAAGTTGAAACTTGTGTTCGAAAGGCGTAATTGTTATATAATGAAAGAGAATGACATCAAAGTTCACCTGCACACACCTCCATTAATTAGGGGAATTGACCATGGGATTGAAACAGCCAAGAATGCCCAGGTAAGTTAAATTAGTCATTAATCGTCCACTGAAAGAAGTGGATACATTTGATTATGAATTACATCACTGATACAGAATAATCGACCACAGATAGAACATAGAACAATACAGCACTGTGCAGGCCCTTCGGCCCACTATGTTTTGCCGATGTTTAAACCATGCCTCCCATATAAATCTTTACCTTAAACTCATCCATATACCTATCTAGTAGTCATTTGACTAGATGTCACACAGTAGACTTATTCAGAAAGACAGAAGGAACGGGATACAGGGAGGTTTGGCCAGGTGCATTCCGAATTGGCTTACATGCAGAAAGCAGATGGTCGTGTTGGAGGGAGTACAGTCGGATTGGAGGGTTGCGTCTAGTGGAGGGTTGTGTCGGTTATGGGACCTACACTTTTCGTGATTTTTATTAACGATCTGGATGTGAGGGTGGATGGTGGACTGCCAATGTTGCAGACGACACGAAGGTTGGTGATGTTGTGGATAGTGTAGAGAATTGTGCAAGATTGCAGTGATACATTGATAGGATGCAGAAATGGGCTGAGCAGTGGCAGATGGAGTTCAACCCAGAGAAGTGTGAGGTGGTACATTTTGCATGGACAATCTCCAAGGCAGAGCACAAAGTAAATGGCAGGATGCTAGGGAGTGTGTAGGGGCAGAGGGATCTGGGTGTACACGCGTATAGTTCCCTGAAAGTTGCCTCACTGGTAGTTAGATTAGTTAAGAACGCTGATGGAGTATTAGCTTTCATAAATCAAGGGATAGAGTTCAAGAATCGCGGGGTAATGATGCAGCTCAATAAAACTCTGGTTATGCCACACTTGGAGTACTGTGTTCAGTTCTGGTCGCCTCCCTGTAAGAAGGATGTGGGAGCAATGGAAAGACTACAAAGGAGATTTACCAGGGTGTTGCCTAGTTTAGAGAGTATGCATTATGATCAGGGATTAAGGGAGCTCGGACTTTATAGAGAGAAGGAGGATGAAAGGAGATAGGATAGAACTATATAGAATTTTAAGAGGAATAGATAGAGTTTACAGACAGCGCTTCCTCAGGAAGAGGAAGATACATCCTCACCGCTGATAAATTCAGGAGGACATAGCTTTAAGGCAAGGGGTGGAAAGTTCAAGGGGGATATTAGAGGAAGGGTTTTTCCTCAGAGAGTGGTTGGTGCGAGGAATGCACTGCCTGAGCCAGTGGTGGACGCAGATACAGTCGTGATTTTGAAGAGGCTACTAGGCAGGTATATGGAGGAATTTAACGTGGGGGAATTATTTGGAGGCAGGGTTTAAGCTTCGGCACAACTTAGTAGGCCGAATGGGCTGCACTATGCTGTACTGTTCTATTTCTATTTCAATAATTTAATGTCTTCAGTCAAAGAGTGTGACTCTTGGATTAAAAATAAGTCTATATGTTTGTGCTGCTTTAAGAACAAGAATAAATCCGTACGTTGAAAAGTTTGTATAATTCCCCTGGCATTAACAGAAAAATGTAAAAAAAGACAGTCTTATGTGAGACTATTTATATATATATATAAAAGTATCCCATCCTTTATAAACAAAGGCCAGACTCGAATATTAGTAGAGTTAGCAGACCAGTTGCTACAGCAACATGTTACCGTTCTGCTCACATCTCTTTTCCATCACTGAAAACTCGGGACCCAGCACAGAAAGCTCGTGTCCCATCCTTTCTAGCAGCTGTCGGTCCATCGTATCAGATGGAATGAGGTCCTCAACGATCCTCAGGCTCTGCGAGAGCAAGAATTAATTTTTGCTGGCTTGTTTCCATACCAGATCCCTTGTGGTTATGTTAGAAAATCGAATGATGGTCACCCTAGACGGCCTATCCCCTTTTATCCGACCGAGACGTTGTACAACATCCACGTGAAATAAAATCTTCTCCTTGGCCACCGGAGCTACTGCTTGGCATATTTGAGTTACTTTATCTCTTTTTAAAATTTCATCCGTCTGCTCGGGAATGCTTGGATTCTCAGATTTCACCTGCTCTGATAACGCTTGATCTCATTCAGTTTCAACTCCAAAGTCGCTAATTTCTTTTCCTGCTCTGTGCAAGTTCCTTTAATCTGCATAACGTCGGATTTCAGGGTACTTACCTCTTCAAAAATAAAGTTGAGGGATTTCTTAATGTCATCGGTGCTATTTTTATTCTTGCCAATTCTCAACGACAGACCATCGCACGTATCGTTAATTAACTGCGCTATAGTTTGTAAAGTGACCTCCGCTTTCTTCTTTTTAACAGCAGTCTTCACCTGAGCGTCAAAGTCTGAGAGTGAGAGTGGTACGTGGAATTAAAATGTGTGTCCCATTCCCATTCTGATATGTTCATCCATGGCCTCCTCTACTGTCAAGATGAATCCAAACAGGTTGGAGGAACAGCACCTTATATACCGGCTGGGTAGCTTCCAAACTGATGGCATGAAAGTTGACTTCTCTAACTTCCGTTTATGACCCTCCTCCCCTTCTTACCTCTTTCCTGACATACTTAGTTGCTTGCCTGTCTTCCATCTCCCTCTGGTTTTTCCTTCCACCCCCCCTCTTCTTTCTCCCGAGGCCTCCTGTCCCATGATCCTTTCCCTTCTCCAGCTCGGTATCACTTTCACCAATCACCTTTCCAAGTCTTAGCTTCATCCCACCCCTTCCGGTCTTCTCCTATGATTTCGTACTGCTCCCTCCCCCTGATTCTGGGGTTAATTTGTAGAGTACTGAATACCTTGAGCATGCAGATTTTAAGGAAGAGGATATAACCATATAACAATTACAACACGGCAACAGTGCAGCTCGGCCCATCAGTCCGTGCAGAACGCTTACTCTCAACTACCGCCACCTACTTGCACTCAGCCCATAAACCTCCATTTCATTCCTGTCCATTACCTATCCATTTGTTTTGATGACAAAATCGAACCGACCTCTACCACTTCTATTGGAAGCCTGTTCCACACAGCTACGTCTCATGAGTAAAGAAGTTCCCCCTCGTGTCACCCCATATACTTTTGCCCATTTACTCTTAAATCATGTCCTCCTGTTTGAATCTCCCCTACTCTCAATGAAAAAAGGCTACCCACGTCAACTCTATGTATTCCCTCATAAATTTAAATACCTCTTTCAAGACCCCCCTCAACCTTCTACGGTCCAAAGAATAAGGACCTAACTTGTTCAACCTTTCCCTGTAACTTAGGTGCTGAAATCCAGTAAACATTCTAGTAAATCTCGTCTGTACTCTCTCTATTATGTTGATATCTTTCCTATAATTAGGTGATCAGAACTGTACGCAATACACCAAACTTGGCCGCACCAATGTTTTGAAGCATTTTAATATTAAATCCCATCTCCTATACTCAATGTTCTGATTTATAGAGGTCAGCTTACCAAAGGCTGTCCATAAGGAGGTGAAAATAAATCAAAGAGTTTCTACAGGTATATTGATAGCAAATGCATAGTGAGGTATAAAATTGGTACCTCAGAGAATCAGAGTGGACAGCTATGTGTAGAGCAAAAGTGATGGAGGAGATTTTGAACAATTTATCAATTTAACAATTGAACAAGCTACCCATATGTGATAACACATTCAGGGAACTATGCACCATTAATCCTAGATCATCTTTACCACCCCATCATCCACATCATTAATGAATATTACAAACAACATTGGATCCAGTAAAGATCCCTGAGGCACGTCACTAGTCACCGGCCTCAAACCAGACAAACAGTTATCCACCACTACTCAGTGGCATCTTCCATCCAGCCACTGTCGAATCCATTTTACTACTTCAGTATTAATACCTAACGATTGGACCTTCCTAACTGACCTTTCGTGGGGAAGCTTGTCAAAGACTTTACTGAAATCCATATACACATCATCTGCTGTTTTAATCTTGTCAAATTTCGCAGTAGCCACTTCAAAAGATTTAATAAGATTTGTCAAACATGACCTTCCACGCACAAATCCATGTTGACTGCTCCTAATCGGACACTGTTTATCCAGATAATTATATATACCAACTCCAAGAATACTTTCCATTCATTTAACCACCGCTGAACTCAGACTTACAGGTCGATAATTGCCAAGTTTTTTCTCTTAGAATCATTTTTAAACAATGGAACCTGATGAGCAATACGCCAATTCTCCGGCGCCATCTTGATTTCTAATGACATTTGAAATATTTCTGACAAATCCCCTACTATTTCTACACTAACTTCCCTGAAGGTCCTAGGGAATATCCTGTCAGGACCGGAGACTTATCCACTTTTGTAATTTTTTAAATGCTCTAGTACATTTCTTCCTTAATCATCATTGTTTCCATAACTGTCGTATTTGTTTCCCCTACCTTACGCAATTCAATAATCTTCTCCTTTGTGAATACCGATGAAAATAAATTGTTCAAAATCTCCCCCATCACTTCTGCCTCTACACATAGCTGTCCACTCTGATTCTCTGAGGTACCAATTTTATACCTCACTATGCATTTGCTATTAATATATCTGTAGAAACTCTTTGATTTATTTTCACCTTACTTGCCAAAACAACCTTATATCTTCTTTTAACTATTCATATTTTTTCTCAAAATTGTTTTTACATTCTTTTTATTCCTCGAGCTCATCATTTACACCATGCTGCCTATATTTATTGGAGATGTCTCTCATTTTTAACGAACAGAGTTTCCAATATCCTTTGTAACTATGGCTCTCTCAAATTTGTAACCTTTGCTTTCAACCTGCAGGAAGATAAAAATTCGGTACCCTCCAAATTTCACCTTTAAATAACCTCCATTTCTCTATTACTTCCTTCCCATAAAACAAACTGTTCCATTCCACTCCTTCTATATATTTTCCCATCTCCTCAAAGTTAGCCTTTCTGCAATCACAAATCTCAACCCTGGGAGTGGGAATCAATCCAGACATGAAACTACTACCTTGATCAGATTGTATTTCCATAGGAAAACTAAAATAAGTATATAATTTTATAACAGTTTTTTTTTACATTTTTATTCGTTATATTCTTAAGTGGTACTGCCTCTGGAAAGCTAGACGCATTGCACATGACAGTCAACAAGTAGTGATGGCCAGTTTTTTTTTATTTTTGCTAATGGGCCAGCACAATCTACAATAATTTTAGAAAATGGTTCACCAAATGAGGCAATAAGTTGCAGTGGGTCTACTGGAATAACTTGATTAGGTTTACCCACAATTTGTCACACACAAATGTCGGCACATCTTTTCTTAAAATGTTCAAAAACCTTGTTCACAATTACACCACCCTTGATGTCCAACCAACGGCACACTATTAGCTAAAGTTAAAAGCTCATTTCGATAATCTATAGGAACAACTATTTGGTGAATAACATTCCATTCACCCCTTGCAGAAATTGTAGCGATGTCCAGTTCCTCATTAAATCTCCTTTCTCTAAATAATATCCTACTGGCACCTTATCAATTTCATTATCCAGAAGATCTTCATTTAATTTGATAATCTTAGGGTTTCTACTCTGCTCTGCTATCATCTCTTTCCGAGACAGTGACAATTCTTCATGGTCAGACATACTCCAGGAATCTTGTCAAACAATGAAGGAAAAAAGTTTCTAACACATCCTAAAAATGCGAATCCTGAGTTGAACAGTCATGAGTAACAACCCTATCCTGCTCATTACTCTTCTTAGCCATAGCTCGAGTTACAGCACAGGAAGAATCTGTGTTAGAATTCATTCATGGTTCCCCTGAATTTTTTGTCAAATGCACCTGAGGAAAACTTGCCCATCTGCCAAGTCATTTCCTAACAACAGGGCAACATCATTTACGGGTAAGCTATGTTGTAATCCTACTTTAACAAGTCCTTTAACTAACCCTGACTTTACATTTGCTCTATATAAATGTACTGCCATAAGGGCACTCCAAACTCATCGTATATAGTTTACGTCACCAGTGTTAGACTCATCATTAAACTTTAACAAACTGTCTAATATCACTGATTGAGAAGTTCCAATATCCCTCAGAAATGTTATTGGCACCGGAAAAGATCCCTCTTTCAAGAATACAAATCATTCAGTGATGAAATGATCATGTTCCCTCTTAACTTGGTCAGTCTCCAACAAAGCTTCTTTTCTATTTTTTTTTAACTCTGCGGATTTACAGGTGTTTCAGTATGTTGCACTCAATCATCTGGGACCGCTTCCATCTCCTTCTTCTTCAGTAGGAAGAAGTTATCTATTACCAGACAAGGTTTCTTACAATAGTTAAAAAATGGGGCCAACCTGTGTTTCCTTCACGGGTTTTTTTTTCATCTTTACCTTTCTCAGTGACTTCTGATTTGATTTCTGGTCTGCATTCTTTTTACTTTTGAAAGCAATTGTTACTTTTAAAAGTACTGCACTGAAGAAATTTATTCTTGTGGTATAAATCATTCTCATCAGCTAATTTATCAGACTCCTGCAATGTAGCAGTGTCACTCGCATTTATGTATGCCCTTACTTCATCAGGGATGCTCCTTTTAAATTCCTTCATTAGCACCAACTTTTCCAGTTTATTTTGGTCCCTATTTACATTTTTAGAGGAAGCCCATCTTTGAGAACTCAGAGCTTTATCGTAGGCAAATTCCACCTAAGGTGTTCCCCCCCACACAAACATTTCAACAAATTTCTGAATATTTCTCTATGTGTTTCCGCAGAAGTTCATACGTCTTTAATATCTGCTGCTTCACAAATTCATAATTCAGTGCTTGCTCAGCAGGTTAAGTGCATTGCCTTCAATTATACTTTGTATTATCACTGGTCATTTTTCCTTCGGCCAATCTGAAATCAAAGCAACAGTTTCAAAATGTTGAAAATATCTCTCTAATTCTGTTTCATTAAATAGAGGAGCTAATATAACTTCTCGGCTAGCAGCAAATTGTTTCCTAGAAACAGAGGACTGATTTTCAGAAGTTAATTTCACCATCTCAGTTCAACCGCAGTCTGTTTATTTTCAGCTTCCAATCTACAGCGCTCCAAATCAGCTTTTCTTTGTTCTACCTTAATTTGGTCGATTTGTAACTGCATCTCTAGATTACTTATTGGAAACATATCTAAAATCACTTCATCAAATTCGCCCGACTCAGTATAATGTAACGCGATTTTCCTCTGAATTACAGGCTTTGATGTAACGTTCAAATTACGTTTAAGTTCCAACGTGCCGGCAATCTCAGATACATCACCCTTTTTTCGCCTTCGCTAATAACTCTGGCTCTGGCCATGCCAGAAAGCCGTCAATATTCATTGCTGTCGAATACCACTTAGAAACCAATTAACAAAAGTATCGGGTATTTCCCTTGTCAAATCAAATCGATAATTAAATAAGCATTTCAACTCAAAGCAGAAAACATCCCACGAGCCCCCAATTGTTATCGGCACCGTCAAAAGTGAATATCGAACTGAGTCTTAGTGTTTATAAACAAAGGAACATTTATTTGAAAACACAGCTAAACAACAAATGAAAAGTAAATAAACGACTAATTTAACCAGAAGTTAAATGCTATACGGCATCACGTACAGTTCTCAAAGCGATGAATGTGAAAAGTCCAAGTGATGTATCCAGTCACTTAGGATAGAATTTCCCTGAAGTAATGAATTCCTCTACGACGTGACGTTACTGCTGATCCTAGTAAAATATGGCTTGCCCGAAGGATTTACGATGAAGAAAATAAAACGGCTTAAATTAACTGACATTTTCCTTTGCCGAATAACTCACTGCCCCAGTCGTTTCTGCAATTACAGCAGGGACTATCGTGGGTGCCGATTACCACCTGTTGAATGATGATTCCCTAAGGTCGATACTGTATTATCGCCGACACAAACTTTACTCGTTCCTTCGACTTCCCGAATTTCAATAACTCTTCACTCTTCGACTGGAGTTTAACTGGCAGTGATTTTCAGAACTGCCGGTACAACGCTTCTTACAGTAGAAATTTAAAATTCCATTTTAAAACGAAACTGTGTCTAGAAACTAATAATCAGCAGAACGGATCCACTGACGAATTAAAAGACGAACTGACCTGTGTCATAGCAAGGCGTCCCCATTTTACACATGTCGAAACAGGTCATCACATGACCTCTAACTGGAGAGGAATTATATCACCCTACCATCACAAGACCATTACATCATGATCACCAGATACTCCATTACATCACGGTCATAAGACAGGCACAAGTTACCCACGGGGTATGTATCAAGTGCTATACCTGAAATTGACTGCAGTGGTTGAAATGGTGGCAATTAAGTGGTCTGAATGTCTGCGTACGGTAGTGGAGGAACTCAATTCGGGAGTTAACATAAAAGAAAATAGAACATTAAATTGCATTCTCCTGTCACCATTACAGGATGAATGCGGTGCTTTTGAATATCGTACGGCAAAGAGTTGCTAGAACTCGCTCCGAATTGTATTGCTTAATTGATTTTGAAACACAGTGAGAACCCGGCCCATCCTGCTTTTGGAGCCATGCCACCCTGGCAATCCCACAACCCCGATTATCACTGACCTCATCACGGAAAAATTCACAATGAAAAATCAACTCTTTAGAAAGCGGGAGCACCAGAAGAGTATGCTTACAGAAGAGCCCTGAAATTGAATTCCAGAAACTTAACTCCGGAACACCCCCGAGCTCTAATAGTGTCTCGCTAGTCACTGCGCTAACGTGATGTTTAACATAATTTCCACGCTACAGGACAAATATACGATTTGTAACAAACGGATGATCAGAAATAGGATAGAATGACAAGACATTTATTAGTCATGTTTGAGAATTATATGCTATTTTATCTCTAGCAAGTATTACAGTGAATACAAATGCAGAAGCAGGAATCCCTATGGTTTATAAAAATGCATGCACGCAAGAGTGCTGCATAATGCAGCAGCGGTATCACTCAATCTTTGTGCAACATTGTTCGGGTTTTGTAACAGGAAATGAAATATCAAAACAAACAGGGGCCGGTAGACTCCTCAGTGGTCATGGAGAGTAGCTGATTTCTAATAAAGGAGATGTCGACAAACTTATGTACAGTAAGATTCTTACACAATGTTGGGTATCTCGAATGCGCAATTACATTGGTGGAGAGGAAAATAGGATGCAGGCGTTTAAGCGTATCTTTGATAAAAGTATGGTAGCGCAGGATATTGTGGTTATGGTACATATTTCTTCAATGGTAACGTCATTGTTGCAGGACCCTCTTACGGTGTGGTACTGGTCGAGATTCCCAATCGTCACCTCAATGAATGGACATAGTGCATTCTTATTTAAGCAAAGATACTCGGGGGGGGGGGTTCATTGTTCACTGTGTACATTATTCATATGTCGTCCATCAAACGCTTTATAAAGAGCTATCACCATTGAAAACTGTAGAACCAGGATTAAGACGATATAGTATGGATCTTTATACAGAAATGTTTTCTTTTATACTAATCTTCCACATATTCTGTTTTGCATTGGTGACAGGCATGCCAATATGTGCAAGAGCAAGCACAGTTTTACTCTGTGGTCCATCTTTTTCATACTTATGATGGGGACATTTGCTTATCAGACGAATAAATCTACGCCTGATCGTGCAAGACACATGGTTAACGTTCTCGAAGAAGGTGGCCAATCGAGGCGTAAGTATAAATCCTAGAACGATCAGCACCAGAAAGTGGTAAACACTCCAACTTCCACCGACTGTTTGCGATAGGTACGGCTGGATTATTCGTAATTCATTATAATGCAATGCAGCATTTTTTATAGTCTCCATTATAACAACCGTTCGTCTCGTGAGACCATGAATTTGCGCCATGGATAGTTTGCAGGACGCAGGCCTAGTCAGGGTTGTAGGGTAGACCGGCAGTGCCCATGCACAATTTTCCCTCTCCATGCCAACTCTATTATACAGGGGGAGGTCATTATGACCCATACAGCTTGGCACCGTTGTTGTCACAGAACAATATGTGGTTAAGTGTCTAGCTCAAGGACATAACACGCTGCCTCAGGCAAAGCTCTAACTAGCAACTTTCAGATCACCAGACGAACGCCTTAAACACTTGGCCACACGCCAACGCAGCATTTATTATACGGGAAACATCCTTACTCGCAGCTCATTTCAATTAGGTTTCTGTCTAGCAAGCAGATTGTATTAGCTTACTG
The DNA here is from genome assembly GCF_030144855.1 of Hypanus sabinus. Lineage (NCBI taxonomy): Eukaryota > Metazoa > Chordata > Chondrichthyes > Myliobatiformes > Dasyatidae > Hypanus > Hypanus sabinus. Next base: position 842,764 of record NW_026781382.1, read on the forward strand.
ATAGATTCGCTAGGCTAATTCTTTTCCCTACCGATACTCTGATGCTGCCTATCGATTCCCTTGACTAAGGCGAAAATAGTAAGACCTCCCCTTCAATGATGGAACATCAGCCCTGGCTATAATGAATTGCGGACCAGTTCGGAATTGTCTACATCTCCAATATTTTCATGTATAGCTTGATGGGATATTTTCGGATGTGTTCTAAAATTTTTATGGTTGATGACAAGAATTTATCATATATAAAATAATGCTTTCATCAAAGCCGTTCAGATATCATTGAAACATTTCGACATCATTTTTAAAAAAATGTTCTTCTTCGTAAAATGACTACATATATTTCTATAGCTAAACTCATGCAGATTTCTAAATGTTCTGTGATATCTATAAAGAGCTGTCATGATAAGAATAAAATGAAAAGTGAAGTAGGACACGAAACTGGACAATAATCAAGAGTAACCATTCTGGGCCCTTTTAATTAACTGACCAAAAGCCGTTTAAATCATAAGCAGGGATTTTATTAGAGAAAATAAATGTGAATACTTAAAGCTACTCGATGCAGATTCAAATGATTGCGCAACGAAGAAGTCATTATTATCGAAGGGACAAATCGAAACATATAATTATGGAGAAAAGACAGTGAAAAGGAATGATAGAAAGAAAGTAATAAAGAAAAAAGCGAGCAAGAAAGTAGAGAAAAAATCAATAGAAGAAAGAAAGAAGAATAGAAAACAGAATAAATAGCAAAAGAAAGAGCGAAAATTCAAAATAAAGTATGACTGAAAGATGGATGTGAATAAAAAATGAAGAATGGAAGAGAGAATATTTGAAAGAGAAAGCAGAGAAAATAATGCTAGAAAAGAAGAAAGGAAGAGGACAAGAGGAAGGAGCACATGCGATTAAGAACATAGATGCAAGGATGTCGTGAAGGAATAAACTTAAGTTTTATTGACCTAACTGAGGACAAAAAGACAGATCAGATATTAAAATCACACAGGAATGAACAGTTTATTTGCTCTCCGGGGATTGGTTGGATTCGCATATAATGACGAAACACCAGAAAACCACTGTCCCAGGTAATTCATGCAGCTTAAGGTGTCATGTAAACGGTGTCAGGCTATGTTTTTCCATATAAATTAACATTTTACAATCATTTTATCTGTCCAAGACCCGTGACTTTTAAGCTCCCCTTTCCAATTCCTGAGGTAGCATAGTATGTAAGGAAAAATCTCAGAGTTAAAAAGATACACCTTAGGTACCCATTGAACCTTTCGCCTCTTGTCTTAAATCTCGCCACACCAGTTGCTGATTCCACAAACCCGAAATAACCCTGATGATATTCACAGTATTTACCTCATTCTGATGTCATATACCTCTATATATTCGGCTTTGTTTTCCTACGTTCCGAAGAATATAGTCCAAGAATTCAGACGCTCACTCCTTTGATCCGGCAATTTCCAAAAAAAATACGAAGTTGAGATGTGTTTTGTCTTTCTCTTCAATGAAACTGAAACCAGCAAGAGCACCTCAGATGTTGGACATTTGAAATTAATCTTTAGTTGCTGTCAAATCTTAGCAGGTCCAACTATCTGTTAAGAAACAAGCATATAGCTTAGTTTCCTCGACGCTATCCGTTCTTGCAACTGTTTTTGTATCCTCGGTAAATTTAGCTAGAATTACATTCATCCCATACTCCAAATCGTTGAAATAGATCCCAAAATGCAGCAGTTCCATCACCGACCCATTTGGAAATCCATAGGTAAACGGCAGCCAGCCAGAATAAGATCTCTTTATTCCCACTCTCAGTTTTTTTTTGCCGATAAGCCGATGCTGCACCGATGCTGGTAAATTTCCTGTAATTCCATGGGTTCTGTTAAGCAGTCCCAAGTGCGTCTCCTTGTCAGGACCTTCTGAAAATCTAAGTACACCACATCTACTGCATCTCCTTTGTCTACCCTGCTTTTAATTTGCTAAAATAAATGCAATAAAATAATGTGGCAGTATTTTCCCTTCTGGAAACTATGCTGGCTTTGGCCGATATTGTCATGTGCCTCCAGGTAGTCCGTAATCTCATCCCTAGCAATGTCTTCAACAACTTCTCAAACACTGATGCCGGGTTATCAGATCTATAGTTTCCTTTCAGCTGCCTTCCACCCTTCTAAAATAGCCAAGTAACATTTTCAATTTTCAAGTGATCAGGTACAATGTCAGAGTCTCTCGATTGTTGAAAGATCATTGTACTTGCCTCTTCACAATCTCCAGCTACTTCCTTCAGAACACAGGGCTGCGTTCGAACAGTTCAGGTAGTTTTATCCACCCTCAAACTATTAAGCTTCCTGAGCATCTTCTCAGTAGTAATTTTTACTGCACATGCTTCACTTCCCTGACACTCTTCGATGTTCTGTATATCGCGGATGTCTTTCACTGTGAACATTAATGCACAATACGCATTCAGCTCAGCTGCCATTTCTGCGCGTCTCATTACAATACCTTCAGCGTCATTTTCCATTGGTACTATATCTACCCTCAACTGCCTTTTACTAATTATCTACTTAAAAAAAAAGGTTTTTAGTATCTTCACTGATATTAGTCGTCTGCTTCCTTTCATATTTCACCTTTTACTTCGAAATGGCTTTCTTAGTTTTCTTCCGGAAGATTTTGAAAGCGTCAAAAACCTCTGTCTTTACACTACCTTTGGCTTCCACAGATGCCCTCTCATTTGCTTTTACATTGGCGCTGACTTCACTTGTTATCCACCGAAGAGTCGTTCTTCCATTCGTAAATTTCGTAATATTTGGAATATATATGTCTTGCACATCCCTCATTTTATGCAGAATCTCTATCGAATGCTGTTGTGCTGTTCTTCCTACTAGTGTCCCTTTCCAGTCAATCTAGGCCGGTTCCCCTCTTATGACAATGTAATTTCCTTCATTTCACTGACATTCCGATATATTGGAATTTACTTTCTCGTTCTCAAATTTCAAAGTGAACTCAATCATATTGTGATTACTGTTCTTTAATCTTTAGCTCTGCTATCGGATAATTGCACAACACCCAATCCAGCACAGCCGATCCCTTGATGGGCTCAACACTAATCTGTTCGAAAAAGCCATCGATTAGACATTCTACAAATTCTCACTCTTGAGGTCTAGTACTGGCACTGTTGTCCCAATTCACATTCATGTTAAAATGCCCAAAGGTTATCATGACATTGCTCTTCTGATACAACTTTGATCTCTCCTGCTGTAATTTGTAATCTATTTCCATGCTGCTGTTTGGAGGCCTGTACACAAGTGCTATTAGGGTCATTTTACGCTTGCCATTTCTGAACCCAGGCGATAGAGACTCTATGCCATCCTTTTCTATTGATTTTATATTATTTCTGTCCACTAAATATTATTTCAGATACACCGTATATCCTTCGACGTTCAGTCCCCAATGGCAACCATCCTTTTGCTAAGTTTCAGAGATTGACACAACTTCATATTTGCAAATCTGCAGCTGAATTTCCAGATCGTCCGTTTTATTTCTTATGCTGCGTGCGTTAAGATATAACATTTTCATTTCAGGATTTGTTGCTTTCTGTTTTCACTGCACTACGCCTCTTTTGCTCTGTAACACATCACACTGGCTGTGATTATGCCTCATCTCCTGCTTCTCCTTTCAATCATCTCCATGGCACGCTGTCTTTGACTTATCTATGTTTTCCCCTTCCTCAGCCCTATCACTCCAGTTCCCATCGCCCCGCCAAATTAGTTTAACCCGTCCTTCACAACTCTATTAAACCCGTTGGGTTCTGGGGTAACTCTCTTATTTGAACAGGTCGTCCCTCCCCCAAAATAGTCCCGAATAACCCAGGAATCTGAAGCCTTGCCCCTACATCTTACTCGCAACCACGCGTTAATATGACTGACCATGCTATTCTTGCACACGTTAACAGGTGACTCAGGCAGCACTCTTGAGAGTCCTACCTTGGAGGTCCTGTTTTTCAGCTTCCTACCTAACTCGCTGAGTTCTCTCATCAAGACCTCATCCTTGTCCTCGCTATGCCATTGGTACCGACGTGCACCTAGATTTCTGGCTGTTTGCCCTCTTCCTTCAGAATACTCTTTTACCCAAGACAAGACATCCCGTACCCAGGCAGCTGGGAGGCAGCACAACATACGGATATCTCTATCGGGTTGATAGAATCTCATGTCCCTTCCCCTCACTATGGAATCCCCTATCACTACAGCGTTGCTCATCTTCATCTCTCCCATCTGTACCACAGATCCAGATTGAGTGCCGGTGACCCGATCGTTGTGGTCGTCCGTGGTTATCTCCAAAACGAGATAACGATTGTTGAGGAGGATGGCCACAGGGGTTTTAAAACAGAGAAACAGAGAAAACCCATAGGATTATACAGGACCTTCGGCCCACAAAGTTGCGCGGAAAATATCACAACCGTTACACATTACTAGGCGTACCAATAGCCCTGCATTTTTTAACTCTATATACATATCCAAAAGTCTCTTAAAATACCCTATCATATCCACCTTCACCACAGTTGCCGGCAGCCCATTTGAGGCACTCACCACCCTCTGCGTAAGAAACCAACTCTGTACCTAATCTCCAGCACCTTAAGACTGTGTCCTCTTGTGGCAACCACTTCAGCCCTGGAAAAAGCCTGTGACAAACAGCACGATCAATGCCTCACATTGCCTCCGCATATGTGTTTAAAATGGTCTCCCCTCTATCCTGAGGTTTGTACTCTTGTCCTAGACTCCCTCCATATAGGAAACATTCTTCCTACATCTGCTCTGCCTAGGCATTTCAACATTGGAATGCTTCAATGAGAATCCCACGTCTTTCGAAGTTATAGAGAAAATAGTCTCAGACCTAGCTAAATTGCAGTTGTTTGATAATCCTTTCATTCCCAGAATCATCCTTGTGAACCACCTCTGAACCTTCTCCAATACAAACACCTTTTTCCTAAAATGAAGTTTCCAACATTGTTATCAGTACAAAAGGTGAGGCGTCACCAATACCTTAAGAAGACCCAGAATCATATCCCTGATCTCGTATTCATGAAATCATTAAATGAATGCAAACATTGCATTTGCCTTCCTCAGCCTATGTTTCCTCAGCACCACCTGCCGCTAAACCAATCTTCGTTTCATCTGCATCTTGGCACCAAAGTCATCTGTTCTATGGTATATACCACAGCATGCAGCATAAAAATAAACGGTTCCAACAACGACCACTGCAGAACAGCACTAGTGAAAGGCAGTCATGAAGAAACGGATATTTTTTTCACATTCCCTGCTTCTTACATATCAGCCGTTGCACCCACAATTCCGATAACGTTCCTGATATACTATGGGCTGCTAAACTGGTAAGCAGCTCATGTAAGACACCTTGGCAAAGGCCTTCTGAGAATGCAGATAGAGAACATTCACTGCTTCTGTTTATCGATCCTACGTGTAATCTCCTCAAAGAAGTCCAACAGGTTCGCCAGGTAGGGTTTGCTCTTAAGAAAACCTTGCAGACTTTCTCATATCATCTCCCGTGTTACCAAATGCTCCGTCCCATCGTAACAATAGACTCCGACATTTTTCCACGCACTGTGGTGAGGTTAACTGGTTAACTGGTATCTAATTTCCTTTCTGGTGCCTTTCCCTTATCTTAAAGAGTGGAGTAAGATTTGCCATTTCCCTGTGTTCTAGCACAATGACAGGCTCCAAAGATTTTTGAGAGATCATTGCTCATGTCTTTGCAGTCACTAACGCTACCACTTTCAAAATCCTAGGGTGCAGCTCGTCTGTACCCTTATATCTTTCTAATTTGTGAGCATGTTATTTCTTGTAATTCTCTTTCCTCACACCCCTGAACAATTGGCACATTGCTCGTGTCTTCCACAATGAAGACGGATGCAAAACACCAATTTAGTCCATTTGCCATCTCCTTGTTCCACATTATTATTTCACCGGCCTCATTTTCTTTCCGTCGCATATCCACAGTCTTTTTTAAATTTTGTTTACTTGAAAAAGATTTTACTTATCATTTTGCTATCAGCTTGCTTTCATATCTCATCTTAATCTCCCCAATTTCTATTTTATTTGTACTGTCTAGGGTTTAAGAACACTTCTTATTCCTAGTGTATGTCCTCTCTGTGGCAATTATATTGGCTTTGTTTTCCCGTGTCAGCCACCGATTTATTTTTCTTTGCCATTTGATTTTTTCTTTGCTACTCTACCCTGCGCATGCAGCTAAACTCACGCCATTGCTGTTCTTCCGTCATCCTTGCCAACATATTCTTCCAATTACTTCGCCAACTCCTCTCTCATACCAATGAAATGTCTTTTACTCCATTGAAGTACTTCTACACCAGACATTACTTTCTCGCTTTTAAATTTCATGATGAATTCAATCATATTATGATTGCTGGCCCCTAAGGGATATTTACAGCAGTGCCATATTTTCCCATTTCTCTATTCCTGAATTAAATGTTCTCCAATGGAATATTCATTCAGTGACTTGGATGTTTCTTTTTATTGTATCCTTCTCCTGACCAGTGGTTTCCAATATTTCTATTTCGTACAGTTCCTTGGAGCGTTCTATAGTTTTCGTGATGTACTTTTTTCCAGGATACAGACTCACCAGTAATTGGAACTTGACTACATATAGGTTTCCAAAAATAAATCACAGTTTAGCTAGCAATGAACTTATAAATTCATTTTGCTGCACCAATAATAATTCGGTTTGCTATATTAAAGCGTTTTGAATACTTGTGCAATCAATTGTTTTGTGTTTTATATTTGAAATTAAGGCAGATCACTTGCTAGAGATCTTTTTTCTGCTGAGTTTGAAACGGAAGTTTTTCCGTTGTTCAGGGTCAAAAAAGCCAAATTAAATCTAATGTGTTTCAACGTTATGAAGCAATAACACATGAAAACTTCCGGTGGGGGCGGTAAATACTTTCTTATGCACAGACGATTAATACATTAAAATTAAACAAACTGGGTAATTTCTCTTAGCAGAATAAACAGAGTTAACGTTTTACTGCAAAGTTCTTTAACAGAAATTAAGGTCAAATGTTTTTACAATTATTTCTACTTTAGATGCCCAGAATCAGCATGATTTCTTTTCTTTTCCTTTAGCTGAGTGTTCTCTTATTTATCATAAACTACTTATCAAAGTCATTGCTTTAGAAATTGACCGTTTCCCTGCACCAATGCACAGACAGCTGTGGGAATATGTTTAGGAAATGGTTGCATGTTAAGTGAGGTGAGGGGCTCCATAGGTCACAGCGGACCATGGAGCTTGCGTCCTTGCTCTCGAGATGCGCAAGCCTGAGCACTATGATATGGGGAGCAAGCTGTTCACCAAGTAGCAAGCTGTTCCCCAGGTAGCAAGCCAACACTTCCACAAATCCCGAATTTGTCCCTTCTCATGTCAGTGCAAACGATAACATCGGGCTTAGTAGCTGAGCTACAATTGAAGTCCCGGAGCTGGGCTTGGCTGGCAGAAACCATTTGAGGGACAAGGCGCTGGATTTATTTAATAGGAAGTGTGAACTTGCGCCCATTGCCACCCCAAGCTATAACAAACTTAAGAAACGGTTTCATGTCATATGCTGGTCTCATTCCTTCAGATGCAGAATATAGTCATTTATGCATGTTAGAATATTTACCCTGAGGCTTTATTTTGAATCGGAGGCGATAAAGACGGAAAACAAAATACTAATAACCGTGGTGTATTTTTCACATCCTGAAGTTTGCTTGTTCGTTTGTCTGTCTGTCTGTCTGTCTGTCTGTCTGTCTGTCTGTCTGTCTATCTATCTCTCTATCTATCTATCTATCTATCTATCTATCTATCTATCTATCTATCTATCTATCTATCTATCTATCTATCTATCTATCTATCTATCTATCTATCTATCTATCTATCTATCTATCTATCTATCTATCTATCTATCTATCTATCTATTTATCTATCTATCTATTTATCTATCTATATTTCTATCTATCTACCTATCTATCTATCTATCTATCTCTTTCTATATTTTTAATTTATTTGTATTTCATGAGCACTTGTCAATCTGTTCCGAAGGTATCGTTAATCCCTCCATTTTCTGCCATATAAAGGATTTTCAACCATCGTCCCCAATGTAATTATCAATTCTCGGTTTTTGTTTTACATTCACAGGAACGACATCGTTTGGTTTTCCTTTCCCTGAAGATGCTGAAGTCCATAACAGAGAAATGATGCACAACCATAAAAAACCGGTTGAGTTTCGGGCCAGGAAAATCAATCCGGTTGCAGCGTTCGAAGGCTTTCTGGAGGACACAATCAACCGTTGTTTGGGTGAACTTGGCTATTGGTTGAGTGATCTCGGTCTTTTCCCCTTGGAGCGACGGAGGATGAAAGGTGACCTGATAGAGATGTATAAGATCATAAGAGGCATTGATCGTGTGGATAGTCAGAATATTTTTCTTCCCCAGTGCTGAAATGTTTGCCACAAGAGGAAACAAGTTTAAGGTGCTGCGGAGAAGGTACAGAGGAGATAGGGATGTATATTTTTCTCTCTCAGAGAGTACTGAGATAGACGATTAATGGGCAGCCAGCATCGGTGGTTTACCACCGAAGCATACGAGAAGGTTTCTTTTAAGAGAAAAATAGATAGGTACATGGAGCATAGAAAAATTGAGGTCCATGTGGAAGTCACGTAATCTCTAAAGTGGGGAAATGTTCTTCGCAGCTTGTTGGTCGAATGGGCTGTATTGCGCTGTAGGTTTTCTGTGTTTCTATGTTTATAAATGTGCATATGTTAACAAAATACAAGATGAAAGTGGTAGAGTACGTTTGTCAATAATATTTAGATATATTCAATGGATAAGACTTATTTACTGAAAAAGAACGTTTGCACTTCTATTAAACCATGTGCTGCAAGCGAACTGCTGGATTTAGTATAGCTGCACTAATTCGTGCACTAGACCCAAAAAAATACACACAACTAATTATTTCATAAATTAGAGAAAGAGAAATTCAGTGTAAATGTACAAACCTCTTCACCAAGAATTACCCGGTTAAAAATATTGAAACAAGCGGTTTCAACATGATAGCATATATGTATCCGTGTTAACATTGACTTCCTTGAACATGGACTGCCAGTATCGATTTCCTTTGCGTAAATTATGCACTTTAGTGGTGAATTAATAGTAAGGTAAATTCGTGCATCCCACATACAGAAAATATACACAACTGTCGGAGAATGACACAGGTAAAAAATGATCAGAGGTGATATGAGGGAATCATAATTTCTCCATGAGTGATAAGACAGGCAGATGTACCTGGCCAATTAGTGGATGGACATCCGCTGAGAACATTTAAGTGGTAATATTGACGAGAACTTGAATCGCTCAGGCACAGCACGCGGGTTTGAAGGGCTGTAATCTGGGACATGCAAAACATACCATTAAAATATGACCATTGCGGTTACTTACAGGACCACTCAGAGTCTCCTTAAATAGACTTAAATGACAATGAATCATGCTACAACATCCAAAAGAAATGCAAGCAGATGGACTGCAAGTCGCAACCAGATTTCCGAATGGCCAATTTTTGAAGACGGATTATTGAGAAATTTTATCTTAATCTTACGATAGGGCATTGAGGAATGCAGAGGAACAGAGAGATCTAGGAATAACAGTGCATAGTTCCCTGAAGTTGGAGTCTCATGTAGATAGGATGGTGAAGAAGGCTTTTGGAACGCTGGCCTTTATAAATCACAGCATTGAGTACAGAAGTTGGGATGTAATGTTAAAATTGTACAAGGCATTGGTAAGGCCAAATTTGGAATATTGTGTGCAGTTCTGTTCACCGAATTATAGGAAAGATATCAATAAATTAGAGAGAGTGCGGAGACGATTTACTAGGATGTTACCTGGGTTTCAGCACTTAAGTTACAGAGAAAGGTTGAACAAGTTAGGTCTCTATTCATTGGAGAGTAGAAGGTTGAGGGGGGATTTGATCGAGGTATTTAAAATTTTGAGAGGGATAGATAGAGTTGACGTGAACAGGCTGTTTCCATTGAGAGTAGGGAAGATTCAAACGAGAGGACATGATTTGAGAGTTAGGGGGCAGAAGTTTAAGGGAAACACGAGGGGATATTTCTTTACTCAGAGAGTGATAGCTGTGTGGAATGAGCTTCCTGTAGAAGTAGTAGAGGCCAGTTCAGTTCTGTCATTTAAGGTGAAATTGGATAGGTATATGGACAGGAAAGGAGTGGAGGGTTATGGGCTGAGTGCGGGTAGGTGGGCCTAGGTGAGATTAAGGGTTCGGCACGGACTAGGAGGGCCGAGATGGTGCTGTGATTGTTATATGGTTATATGGTTGGAGTATTGAGAGTTTTGTGCCTTCCACGTGATTGCAGCAGCGAGAGGAAACGTGCCGTGTATGGGTGGGGAGGGGAGTTCCTTGAGGATGGTTGTTGCTTTCCTTCGATGATGTTTCATGCAGATGTTCTCAGTGGATGGGGGGTGCCGGTGGCCGCGAGTTTGCCGTTCTCCCTGATGGCCAGGCCGTATCCATTATATTTTTTGTTCATGGAAATTAGTGTTGCCACACTTGGCTGTGTTTTAGCCTATAAAAGTACTCTCATATACTCACATTCCTGATCATGAAGTGTTTCGGGAGGGTTGTCATAAGGCACAGCAACACCATGCTGCCCCCTTCACTGGACCCCATGCAATATGCGTGCCGTCCCAACCACTGAACAAACGGCGCCATTGCGAGCATCCTCCACCTGGCCCTAACCCAGGTAACCACCTATAAAAAGAAGACACGTATGCTCGAATTCTGTTCATATACTTCAGTTCATACAACACAATCATCCTCCAGAAACTGATCAGAAAGCTGAGACTACTGGGCCTGATCACATCCCTCTGCAATTGGATACTAAACTGCGTGAGTGGGAGACAGTCAGTCCGGATCGGAGACAGCATCCTCATTACCATCACACTGAGCTCGGGTCCCTCAGGGCTTTATGCTCAGTACACTGATTTTCAATCTACTGGCCAATGCCTGTGCAGCAACAAACAGCTCGAACAACATCATCAAGTTTACCGATGACACAACTGTGCTGGGTCTCATCAGCAAGAATGACCAGTAAGCACACTGAGAGCAGGTGCAACGTTTAACTTACTGGTGCAGAGTCAACAACATATTTCTGGATGTGAACAAAACAAAAGAGATGGTTGTTGACTTCTGGAAGGCACAGAACGACCACTCCCCGCTGATCATCGATAGCTTCTCCGTTGAGATCATTAAGAGAACCAAATTTCCTGGTGTTCACCTGACGGAGAATCTCACCTGGCCCCTCAAAACCAGCTTCATACCAAAGAAAGCCCAGCAGCGAATCTACCTTGTGCGGAGGCTGAGAAAAGTGCATCTCCCGCCCACCCCCCCCCCCCCGCCCCATCCTCATCACATTCTGCAGGGGTCGTATTGAGAGCATCCAGGCGAGTTGCATCTTGCCTGTTTCGGAAATTGCATCACCGCATAACCATGCAGGGGATAGTGGGGTCAGCTGAGAAGATCATTCGGGGTCTTTCTTTCCGCCATTACATACATTTACATTACACGCTGCATCCACAAAGCAAACAACATCATGAAGGACCTCATACACCCCTCATACAAATTATACTCCAACCTGCCGTCTGGGAAAAGGCACCATAGCATTCTGCCTGTCAGGACCTGTCTCGTTTTTACTGTGTAATGTACCAGCAGTTATGGGCGAAATGATAATAAAAAAGTGACTCGACTTGACTTCACTGCGGTACTCCACTAAAGATGTTTTGTAAAGTTTTAAATGTCAATCTGAATTTTCGCAAATTAATTTAAGAAGCTGCTGTGCTTTCTTCCTAATTGCAGTTATTGCACTTCCGTACTGGGCCCATGGCAGCTCCTCTGAAATGATCAAACCGACGAACTTAATAATTACTACCCTATAAATGAGTTTACCAAGACATAAGCCATTAGATATATGTATGGACATAGTAAATCTAAATATGTCATACTGTATAATAAAAAAAACAGAAAAAAGAAAGAAAAAAAAAACAAAAAAAAATTATATAATGCAAAACTAATCTAATCTAATAACTATAACTAATAAGTAATATAAAAGAAAGAAAAACAAACAAAAGAGAAGGAGAAAAAAAAAGTGGGCTGTTTATAATATCTCACAAAAATAAGTATTCATCAATGCCGTCACTTCCGGTCCTCTCAAAATACAGAAGCTAAAAGCTAGGAAATCAAATGTACTTGGCACAGGGTCATATTACATCATATGAAAATGTTGAATATATGTTGAATGTATGTTTTTTTTCATATGTAATGGAATGTGTATGTTGGTAATTTCTTTATCAATATATCATCTGTATTCTGTCCATATTACTAATATTAATAAAAAGATTTAGAAAGAAAAAAAAATAATTACTACCCTTCTCCATCTCTGAGCCTCCGATCAGGATTGTCACATGCTCCTCTGTATTTCGCTATTCTGAGGACACTTTTCAACTCTATAATCTAGATTACTTTTAGCAATAGGTTACTACTGTTGCACGGCTCAGCGAGATGTTCAATCTCCTTCCAACCTACGACAACTGTGTCGTCAGCAAACATGAGTAGGGTATTGGAATTGTGCTTAGACACCATAGTCATAACTTTACACCGAGAGGAGCAATGGGATAATCACACAAACTCGCCATGCAACAGGGCTGTGCAGACTGAAAGGATAAACAACCGAATAATGACACAGCGAATTTTGGTGATAACACCAAGATCGTATGGCTCATTACCAGGAACAATTTGATGGCTGACAGAGAACAGCTGGAAGATCTCAAGGTTTGGTGACAGGCAGATAATAGTTTCGTAAATGTCCACGTCAATTGACATGTTTAGCGACTATAGAAGCACTCGCACCACTTACACAGTTCTCTTTTAATATATCGGAGGTAGAGCAGCGGAAACTGAACATTTCGCACAAGAATACATCGTACACATTTCTCAAAGTGGATATGAAGTTTACAACCCTGTGATACGACTTCTCACAGATTTAATACGTTTAAATAAAAACATCAGATCCACAAGATGTAAAGAAACAAACAAAACACATTGCACAGATGTATCTACAACATACCCATCCTGTACTGTCTGAGCAGTACTGTGCACATCAACAGAATATCCCTAAGATTTTCCATCTCTGCTTGGTACGGAAACTGCTGACCGAGAAGCTCGTCAAGGGTAGTCAAAACTCCTCTACACATCAGTGTCACCATGATGGTCATATTTATACAAAGGAAGTATCATGAATAATGCCAGCCATTCTTCTTATGGACTCTTTGTGCCACTTCCTTAAGGTACGATGTGATGTGACACACACTCCAGGAATACCAGACTCAACAACACTTCCGTTCCCCATGCAGTGAAGAGAAGAAACACCACAACCGCAAATCCATCATTCTGCATCCTCTCCCCTACCAACGCAAATACTTAATAATACCTTGTCAAAGACGCATTATGAACAGACAATCCGGAAATCACATTTCTGGAATGCAATCTCTGTACTTATGCGAGCTGAATCATATTTTGTTTTACATATAGATCCTGAACAATGTATTTTGCGTATATTTTACATTAAGGCAACATAATGGAATGTGAATGGAACTGCTACCTCCAGCAACCATGATGGAAATTTGATTGTGGTCTCCGGCCCCCACTTTGTGCGTCATTTGTTCTTTCACTAACTCGTTCATTCATTTTGCAAATACCAATTTTGCTGCTCGTAGTAAGGTGAGTTGGTCAATGTAAATGTTAGTTCTGTGTTATGGTATATTATTAGGGTGTCGGCAGATGATCCCGGAGACGGGAAGTAGAATGATATTCATGTGGGGTTGTTGGACGTGGAGCGAAATTGGTAGGGCACAGAAACGGTTGCACCAAACGGAGATGGATAATTCACTGTCACAAACTTCATCAGCAATGCTAAGTGAGAGACTGGGATAAGCAAGCCAATACAATGGTGCCTTTGATGCAAATATTGAAAAGAAACACGCAATGAAGATAGACAATTAAACTAAGACAATGGTCGATATTCCATAAGGTAGAAAATGGGAGATGAAGAGACAAGTAAAAAGTAAGCTGTCAATGTCGACAACCCATGAGTTGGCCAACCACTGAGTTTGGAGATGGAGATCCACATTGGCAGAAAAAAAAAATAAATTGGGGACTGAAAAAATGAAAGGGATAACAATGATAAGAAACTGTGGCCTTTTTAATTGTGTGGACAGCTGCATTAATTCACCCGCCGAACTACTGGCAGGAGATAAGGAGGACAAGCCAGAAATGAAAATAGAACAAACTACACAAATAGGATCCGAACCGAAGACATGCGCGGATTTCGGGGATGCGAGGGACCGCATCCACTATTTCATGCGGATCAACTCAGATGAAGGACATGTTGCAAAATGAAAGCACACGTGCAGCCCGGTAATTGTGCTGCTGGGGAGAACCAGTTTAGACGTCGTGTGATCGCTTGATTCGAGTGTGATGTTCACCTCTTGGGTTGTTTATTGGAACGGCTACAGGATTTGCAATCCATATATTCTAGTGCAGTCTAGGCAATAGTAATTGTTGGTTGCTGTTTTGGTTGTACGTTTTAGTTGTAAAGTATCCTCTTGCACAGGGGCGCCTTAGTCACTTCTGAGCAACTGAAGTCTTTCTTCAGCAACGCTCTTCCCTGATTTCCTCGTGACATATCTATTCAGCAAAATTTCCTCCTAGTGTTTGGATATAACGATTTGTTCATTAAGGATGTATTAATGAGTGATTAATACATTAATGCAGTAATACCCCACCAGGGCTCACAAACCTTCCTGCAAAAGCAACTAAATGACCTGTTGAGGGAAATGTGAGTTAAGCGTTTGCATGACATGACTCGGATTTAGCATTGCTTTATTGCGGTGGCCTGCTCGTGAAGGGGCTGTTTGTGCGTCTGGAGTTTCTGTTGATCCCTAAAGTCTTTCAAATGGATGTTTGGCGGTATTGTTCCAAGACTACTATAGGCTCATCATTCAATTCCATACAATATTGTAAGAAGGACGGCTGCTCTATAGACCATAGGGCTTCTACTCCTGGAGGAAAACATGAATGAATTCAGAGATTTCAGAATGGTGCCATGGATATAAGTACAAAATGAATGTACCAGGGGCGAAATCATAGAGTCCAAATTAGTGGAAAACACGCATACACAAGATCGTTGGACTACCTGATCAGGGAGATAGAGGATATTATTGGATTGACTTGCTGGTAGAGTTCTATAGGAAATATCAATTAGGTTGCCTGGATGAAGATAGCCGAATGACAGCAGTTGGGGCCTTGCCTGATATTGTTTTATGATCGGTGGTGCTTCGTCATGAGGAGCAGACTCTCGATTAGCGAGTGCCCTGTGAAATGCAGACAAAATTGGATTGGAGGTGGAAGTCAGTGGGTGGATGTCGTACGTTGTTTTAGAGATTCAAAACCTGTTATCTGCGATGCGCTTCCGATATCCTCTTTTCTGATGATCCATAGTTTTATTACTATGTGGGTTGCCGGGTCAGTAAATACGCAGTAAGACGTACAGTTGATGATACAGAGCCGTGTAACAAATGTAGAATAAATGTGCCAAGGAAAGGGAAAAAAAAACTGCATACATATGTGTACATATATCTCCTATCGAAAATCACGTTAACTCAGTCGTATTAGTAATAATATTAGAAAGCGTGTAATGAAAAAAAAAATGATGCTTATCTTCACCAGTTGGAGATCTGACTTCAGGCGATAGGGTGTCAGATTTCAGTTGTGTAAGTTGTTTCTGTGACAGCATATGCACTACTAGGCATCTATTGACAATGGCGATGATAAAAATCTTTGTCTCCCTCATTCTCTCACATTCACTCCCTCTCTACTCTCTCTCTCTCTTTCTCGGCCTCACCCCACCCTGAGATGTGCCTTTAGCAGTATCCTGTCAGTTCAAAGTTCTTCAGTCACTCCAGTCAATCCCAGATTTAATTATTCTCCATCTCCATTAAGTGCCAGATTGCACCCTGGATAATCCTCCGAAAGTGTCAGAAGCCCATGGCACAGAAGACAACAACAACCGATTTAATGAAATAAATTCTCAGAGTCCGATCCGCCAGATGGGAAAAACAAGTCCTGCCATTCGCGGGCAAGTTGATCAGAATGAATCTGATATTGTTGACAACAGGTCTTCTGGAAAGGAGGTTAAGCGACTCCAGAAAATGGTTAAAGATGGACAACGAACAGGATTAGATGAAAACGCAGACTCATGCAGAGTGAACGAAACGGAATTTTGTGAGTGTATTTAACTTAATTTCTGCTGAATTCGATTTCAAATCTCAAGATTGTTTGATAATATTTCCAGTACATAGGTATAAACGAGAATGAAATTATTGTTCCTTCCGGTTTGATGCAGAATTCAGAAACGCACTAAATAAATACCACAATATAAAATCTCAATAATTAAATGGAAGTATGTAAGATACCATGTAAAATAAATATAATCAGTAATACATTATGCTTAAAGTAAAATCCGTGAATACGTAAGGTCGACGTACGCTTTTGACTGTTGAAAAGCAGTCATGCACTTCGCAAATGTTAAACTATTATATCTCTCTTTCTCTCTCTCTCTCTCTCTCTCTCTCTCTCTCTCTCTCTCTCTCTCTCTCTCTCTCTCTCTCTCTCTCACTCTCTCTCTCTCTCTCTCTCTCTCTCTCTCTCACTCACTCTCTCTCTCTTCCTGAGCTGTGTTTTTAGCAGGAGACTGGCATTACTGTCAATTTAACGATTTACTGTCACTCCATTTAATACCACATTTAATTATTCTCCATATCCATCCAGGGCCCGATCAGAGGAAGGGGAAAACAAGACGTGCCCTTCAAGGGCAGGTTGATCAGAGTGAATCTGATATTATTGACAAAAGGTCTTCTGGAAAGGAGGTTAAGCGACCCCACAAAATGGTTAAAGATGGACAACGAACAGGATTAGATAAAAACGCAGACTCATGCAGAGTGAACGAAACGGAATTTTGTGAGTGTATTTAACTTAATTTCTGCTGAATTCGATTTCAAATTTCAAGATTGTTTGATAACATTTCCAGTACATAGGTATAAGTGAGAATGAAATTATTGAGCCTTCCGGTTTGATGCAGAATTTATAAACGCACTAAATAAATACCACAACATAAAATCACAATAATTAAATGGATGTATGTAAGATACCAAGTAAAATAAATATAATCAGTAATGCATTATGCTTAAAGAGCAGTCCATGAATAAATGAGATCGCCGCATACTGTCAATACTGTCAACTTAAAGATTTGCAGTCACTCCATTTAATACCACATCTAACTCTTCTCCATATCCTTCCGGGACCCGATCAATATGTAAGATAAGATAGCACGTAAAAATAAAAATATATATTATATCCTTCATGCAACTCCAGGCACAGGAGTGCAGTTACATAAGGCAAATCTGACTGGTATGTTGTAGTGGGGATAGGGAGGGGTGGATGGGAGTACTGTGTTGGCTTGGTGGGCAGAGATGATACTCAGCTTTAATGATTGGAGCGTCTTACACTTCTTCTGGAAGTAACATATCAACACTTATTGCCATAAGTAACATATGGAACTTCCGTTCTTATTTCGTTAGAACTGGTTTTTTTTATGGAACCACCAGTCTGCTGTACTCAGCAATACGCTTACCGACATAACCCTTCTAGTACAGATGACAAAGCGTAACAAATGCGATAAGAGCTTTTGATATACCCATAATAATATAGTCTATTACTATAATATCTTGCTCTGAAACTGGTATGAAAATTTACAAAAAAAAAAAGAACTGAAATCACAGATTTTAGAAAATACTAAGCATAATTCCACTCACTTAAATTAGTACTACCTCCGACAGATTGAAGAAGAGAAACAACAAGCATTCAATACGTTACAGAAAACTTAGATGACACTTCGAAGGATGTATTTCCATTAATGGATGCAGTGTTTATTGCTCCGCACGGGTGTATACAATTCTGAAATGAACCACACAGAACTAACTTGAAATGAAAGCACAACTAAGAGAAATGAAGCAATGATAAGCACAGAAGGATACATTATCTAATCGAAGCGCTTTACCGTGCACTCACAGCTTACAATCCCACGATCTGAGCAAACTAGCCATCGACAATGACTTTAAGTCTCCGGGCCCCGATCGTTTCATTTTCTCTGTTGATATTTGGTCCTTGCACAACTACATCCTGCGACAGCAGCACCTTAGCGCTCTCCGCTTCTTTCTGGGCAGCTGGCTACAAGCAATTCCACTCCAGATCCACACCCCTCCATATGGCGGAAGTGGTCTTCACTTTCAGTTATTTTTTCTTCGAATCGTCCCAATTCCTGCAAACCAAAGCAGTAGCCATGGGCATTCGCATAGGTCCCTTTTTTGCCTGTTATCTCGTCGGCTACGTGGAACAATCCATGTTTGACTCCTGCACATGCATCACATACCACACTTTCTAAGTTACAAGGACAACACCATTGTTGCTGCTTCCTGCACCCAAGTGAAGTTCGTCGAAGTTACCTCCAACATCCACACTGCCCTCGAATATATTTAGTCAATTTCGACACAGGTCCCTCTTTTCTCGATCTTTCTGTCTGCATCCCTGGATGCAGTCTATTTACTGATTAATTTAATAACTCACTGACTATACTTCTTCGCAGACTATCACTTGTACTATGCCATCCCTTCTCTCAGTTGCTCTTTCTCCGACGCAGATGGGGCTTTTCATTACAGAACAATCGAAACGTCTCCCTTCTTCAAAGAAATGGTAATCTGGTCCTCCACCATCAGTGCTGCCCTCACTGGCGTCTCTTTAAGACTGGTACACATCTGTTTTCACACGACACATCCTTACCTCCCTACCAGTGATAGTGTTGCTCTTGTTCTCACCTACCATCCTACGAGTTTGCGCACTCATCACATAACTCTCCATAAATTCTGCCATCTCTAACGACATCCCACCAACGAGCACACCTTCCCCTCTCCCCCATCCCCAAATAATGCTTGCTACAGGATGCCCTCCCTACGCATCACTTTTATCCACACGTCCCTCTCTTCTGGGATTTACACTTTCAAGCGGAACAAGTGTCATACCTGCCTCTACATCTCTTCCCCCACTACAATTCAGGGACACTAACAGTAGTCCAGCTGATGTGACACTTAACCTGCTAGTCTGCTTGGGTCACCTACTGCATTCCGTACACCCGGGTGGCCTCCTGTATAGTGCGAGACCAGGTTTAGATCGGAAAAAAAAAACTTCGATGAGCACCTTAGCTTTATTCCCAACACTCTCCGGGACCTTCCGTTGGCTACATATTTCAGTTCTGTTTTGGATTCCTATTCTGGCTTTTCAGTCAATGCCCTCATCTGCTGCCAAGATAAGTCAACTTTCAAGTTATAGGAGTTTTATTCCACTCTAATTGTTTGCAATTGCCCCCCACCCTCCTCTCTTTAGCCATTCACAATTATCGTTTTCCTCTCTCACTCACTCCTTACCTGTCCCGCAACTCCGTCTGATGCTCCCGCTCCTTCCCATTCTGTCCTCCTATTAGAGACCGCCTACTCTAGCCCTTTATCTCTTTCACTAATCAACGGCCCAGTTCTTTACTTCAACCACCACTTCCCCCAATATTCCCTATCACCTGCTAACTTCTACTTCCTCCTCTCTTCACCACCTCACCAGCCGGCACGGTCGTACTCGGAATTTTCCCGTCCCTTGACAATCCTGATGAAGCACCTCTGCCTGAAACGTCGACTGTTCCCTCCTTGTTATGTTGCCGGGTCTGTTGAATTCCTCAGATATTTTTTGTGTGTGTTTCTTGAGTTCTCAACGGGGAATCTGTGTAGACCTCCTCAAAGAAACAGACGGGTTTCTTGGGGTAGTACAGAAAACCAAGTTGCATGTATGTGTATACACATATACACAAGGTATGTGCATACACACACACACATACAAATCACCTGCAGGATAGCAGAGAGGTTCCAAAGGGTAGGCAAATTACCGCTCTTGTTCTTGTCTATGACAGAATATCAGGTTTTGTCAGTTCGAGCTGAGAAAATATAAAAGACAAAAATAAAGTCGAATAAACAATATCGAGGACAGGACTTTGAATTCCTGAAGACAGAGTGTATAACATGTGGAATCAGTTCAGTTTTAGAATGAGTGACAGTGGTTCACAACAATAGTAGTTGCTGTTCCTGAAGTTGCTGGTTTTGTGCTTGATTTTCCTGTAACTCCTTACTAATGTCAGCAATGAGAAGCGAGCATGGCCTTGATACTGATGGATGATGCTCACCAGCGATAGCACTCTTTTTAAGGCAACTAGAAAAGCTACAAGAAAGAAAAAAAGAATAAATATGAGGGCAGACAGCGAATAATATAAGCATTATGTCGGTGAGGTCAGAGATCTGGAGTGGGTGACATTTCTATCACAAAGGAGAACGTGTTAGGTGAATTCAAAAGTGTAAAGTCACCTTGGATAGATGGCCTATATCCCAGAGTTCTGAGAGAGGTTGCTGAAGTGCTAAATGAAGCTTTGGCCAGGATCCGTCAAGAATCACTTGATTCTGGCATACTACCGGAGGACAGGAAGTTTGCAAATATTACTCTACTCTTCACAAAAGAAGGAAAGCAATGGTGCTCCCGATGTGGCCATTTATATATTGGTGAGACCCGCCGCAGTCTGGGAGTTCGTTTCGCAGAACACCGGCGCTCAGTCCTGCAGCATTGGCGGGATCTCCCTGTGGGCACAGACTTCAGTTCCACAGACCACTCCCACTCCGACATGTCTGTCCATGACCTCCTCAACGGTCAAGATAAGGCCACACGCAAGTCGATGGAGCAATACCTTGTCTCCTGCCTAGGTAGCCTCCTACATGCCGGTATGAACATAAAAGTCACAGACCTCCGTTCATAACCCTGCCCCACATCCCTATCTATTATTTTGGTCTGGTTCTCTTTCTCTCTCCTTCCCCCCTCACTATAATTTCCCCCCAGCCCTACCTTTCTTCCTCTTTTATTTCCCATAATTCTCCACCTTCCCACTAGCCCATTTCCCACCAGCCTGTCACGTCCCAGCTCTCTACTTCACCCTCCACCCGCTACTTATCCCCTCTCGTCCATCCCATGTTACTTCACTACTGATTAAGGATTTCGACCCGAAACGTCGTCACTACCTCCTCCCATAGATGCTGTCTGTTCTGCTGAGTTCAGCAAGCATTTTTTTTTTTATTTATTTCTAGCATCTGCTGATTCACTCGTGTTGCGCGTATCGGAAATTATAGGCTACTTAGCCAAATCTCTGTGGTTTGAGAAAGTGATGGAGTCCATTATTAAGGACACGAGGCACTTGGAGGCAATTAATAAAATATGTCAAAGCAAACATTGATCTTGTGAAGGGAAATCTTACCTGATAGATCTGTTAGAGTACTCCTAGGAAGTAAAAGGCAAGGTGGACAAAGGATTTGCACTGGATGTAATTTGCTTGGAATTTCAGAAGGTGATTTTTTTTTTATATAAGTACCACACATGAGTCAGTTTAAACAACGTAAATTCCAAAGACATGGAGAGCGGAATGTTCAACAGTTAAGAGACAGCAATTGTAGTTTCCCTTCTGCTGTCATCAATGATGTCCTCACCCGCATTTCCTCCATTTCCCGCACTTCGGCCCTCACCCCATTCTCCCGTCACCCCAACAGAGACCGTGTACCCCGTGTCCTCACCTACAACCCCACCAGCTTTCGGATCCAGCATATTATCCTCCGCAACTTCCGCCACCTTCAACAGGACCCCACCACTAAGGACATCTTTCCCTCTCTACTCCTCTCTGCTTTTCCCAGGGATCGTTCCCTCCGCGACTGCCTGGTCCACACGCCCCTCCCCAAGGATCTCCCACCGGGCACTTGTCCCTGCAAGCGTATGTTCTACACCTGCCCCTACACCTCATCTCTTGCCACCATTCAGGGCCCCAAACATTCTTTCCAGGTGAGGCAACACTTCACTTGTGTGTCTGTTGGGGTCATCCGTTGCATCCGGTGCTCCCGGTGCGGCCTGCTCTACATCGGCGAGACCCGACGCAGATTGGGGGACTGCTTCGTCGAGTACCAGCGCTCGGTCCGCAACAACAGACAGCATCTCCTGGTTGCCACTCATTTCAACTCTGATTCACATTCCCATCCGGTTATGTCTACACATGGCCTCCTCTACTGCCATGATGAGACCAAACATCGGTTGGAGGAACAACATCTCATATACCGTCTGGGTAGACTGCAGCACCTTGGTATGAACACCGAATTCTTCAGCTTCCGGTAATTCCCTCCCTCTCCCTTCCCACATCCCGACTTCACTCTGTCTCCCAGCTGCCCTTCACCTCTCATGACTCTGGCTTCTGCTACTAACCATAGTGGTTTCCCCTTAGATTCCTGGTTCACGTTTACTGCCTATCCCCTCCCTGCGTCCCCTCCCCAAACCTTGACCTTTCCCCTGATTAGTTTTTAGTCCTAACGAAGGTTCTGGACACGAAATCTTGACTGCTTCTTACAACGGATGCTGTGCGACCTGCTGAGTTCATTCAACGTTTTTGTACGTCTTGATTTGACCAAAGCATTTGCAGTACACTTCGTATTTAGCAATTGTGATTTAGATTAGATAGTCGGTGATCGTTTCATCAGAGGTCACTATCGGGACCGCTGCTTTTCACAATGCTTGTCGATAATATAGACAATAGAATTGATTGCTTGGAGGCAACGTTTGGGAAAGATATGAACATAGGTAGAGGGGTAGGTAGTTTTGTTCAATCAAAGTGATTGTAGCAGGGGTTACCCAAATTAGTAGAATGGACAGAAAACGTGGCAGATAGAATATAGCGTTGTGAAATATATGGCAATGCACATTGGTGAAAGGAACAGTACTGCGGAGTATTAGCTAAATGAATAGAGTGTTCAAACATCAGAGGTGCAGATGGACTTTGACGTCCTCGTGCAAGACAACCGGAAAACTAATTCACACTTTGAGACCGCAGTAAATAAGCCAAGTGCCACGTTTGAATTTATTTCAAGAGAATTCGAATATAAAACTGAGAATATAATGCTGGGCCTTTATAAGACACCGGTGAGACCGCACTTAAGAGCATTTTCAAGACTTCAGACCCCGTATCTGAGAAAAGGTTTTGATGTCGTTCGTGTATATTGGTCTTGCAATAAGCTGCAATAATAACATGCTATTTTCCTTTCGTTTTTGCTTTGCAATTTACAGATAGAGCAGCAATGGAACAAAGGATATCGTATGCTTTCCTTGCGATTGCATTCTTAGCAGGATTGACTTTTGTATGTTTTGTGTTACGCCATTGGACTAAACAGCCAACTCAAAAAGAGGAAGTATTTGATACTCCGTGCAATGCTAAAAATACAGAAGATATTGTAAGGCATCAGTTCTATGAACATGCAAGTAGAAACTGGAACCTAAGCACTCCAGGTACACAATGTTTCGGTTTTCTGCAGACGAATTGTTTCGGACAGTTAGACAATCTTGTTTTAAAATAATTCTTGATAATATTAATGAATATATATTCTACATGGGTAGATATGACTACATGAGGCATCGATACGTTAAGTAGACTAGTTTGTTTTCTAAATGATTGTCAAAAACAAGCGAACACAAATTTAACAAAATGGTGTGAGAAAGAAAGATGGAGGGAGAGAGTGAGAGTGAGAGAGAGAGATTCAAGAAGGATTTGTCAGAAAGGTCGTGGACTCAGGTGAAATCGGTAAGTTTAAGCGCAACAGGCACGAAGTACCTAATGCATCGAAGGAAGCAGTCTCAGTGATGTCAAAAGAGATTAGCGGAATAAAACTGAACGTTCGGCATTAGGGTAATGACCCGCATTGTTTTTAATTTATTGTCGGTTGCACTTGACACGTTGCTCCCTTATCCAGTCGTCCCTCCCCATTGATCCTCGATCTGATACTTAAACCGTTGAACTTGACAACTGCTATATCTATCACTAATCGCTTCCCTTTCAAGCCTTCAAAGCTACAAAAGATCGATCCTTCAGAGATGAACCTGCGAATCAAACCAACAACACATCTTCTAAGTTGGTGAAACCTGATGTAGACATGCAACGATCAGGCCAAACAGAGCTTTAAGTCACAACACTTCTTATGCCGTCCTGCTAGCCTTCACACAGATAATTTGGACATCGATTTCTTCAACCTGTTAATTCCCACCACCATCTTCCCTTTTTCCTCTCGATTTCGAACACTGATAATCCTCCCAATGCCTTCTCTTCTGCTTACCTGCCCATCAACTTACTCTAATTCCCTTTTTCCTTCTCTTTGTTCCACCGTCCTCTGTTCTCTTCTTTTTTGGCTATTTATCTCTTCCAAATATCTCTCGCAGTTTCTCACTTTATTTCCCACTCTAGCACCCATCAATCCTCTCCATCACCAGCTCTGACCTATCACCTGCCAGCGTTCATACCTTCCGTACAGTCCAATCTGGATTCTGCCCCTTCCTTTTTAACTGAAGGTTGTTGGCAGGAAACATGCTGCTTCATTTGTGGATTACTTACAACATTCCATGTGTGTTGCGTAATGTTTCGAAACTCTGCATAACCTCCTTTCTGTGGAATCTAAACGCACGGAAACCTCATATACCACCTGCAATTAACTATCGAAGTATTCACTTCAGTTCGCAGACACACAAGACTAAATATCCATTGAATTTGGATCCAGGGTAGACCTGTACACTGATCAATACGTAGAGAGGTCGAGCTGGTGCTGGAGTTTGCAGTTTAAATGTCCGGGTAAGGATAGATGGATAAGCATTCAACGGCGGGTATTGGGACCTGATTGGTGAGCAGGTCTGACAGCGAGTGCTAGCTTGGTTTATGAGACAAAATTACAAATGAAAATAATTCTAAACATACATGGAGATGGTCATGCCTAAGATAGTTGACCATGCAGCCTAAAAGAAATAACAAAGTTTCTTAGATTTATTTTTTATATATTTCGGAGGGGAATGTGTGCACTCACAGTTATCAATATCAGCACCGACCGGTGTAACTCAACGATAGCACGGTGTAATTGAATCTCGTGTTATTGATTGATCTGGTCGCAGCCTGCAACATAATAGAACAGAACAGTTGAAACATAAGGTATATTCTATCCAGGTCCACTGAATGCAACCTTCCTTGCTGTCCATATCTCCATCAGTAATGATGTTTTCCGGAAAAGCTGTGGTTCAACACAGTAGATTATCATCCAGAACGTTGGAATAGCCGACAAGGAACAAGGCACGTTACCTAAAGCACGTCACAAGTCTCAAATCTGCAGGTTTACTACACATCAGCTACCGCACTCTGACTGCTCCCACGAGGCCAAGGACGAATCCAATTTCCCTCCTCTCACCGAATGGCAATATACTGAATACTCTTGAATCAGAATCTTGTTCAATGCGTTTCTAAAATTGATTTCCACAACGTACACTGATCTTCCTGCATCAACGTTTCTAAAAACCCCTCCATAAACTCTATAATATTAGTGAGAAATAATCTAAAGTACACAAAGGCAGCTTGACAACCCCTAAAGTCTTATCGACATATTCATAAATCCTATCACTCAGAACACTAACAGATACTGACACAGGGCTTTGGAAAAAGGCATGCGGAACATGGCACACCATCCAATCCAGCACAGCCGATCCCAGGGCAGCTCAACAGCAAGCTGTTCTAAAAGAATATCCCTTAAACATTCCACACATTTTCTGCCTTAAGGTGCAGTACTGATCCATTTTTCCCCATCCTCTACCATGTTACAATCCCGAACGTTTGTCATGACTTTGCTTTTCTGACATGTCTTTTCTATCTCCTTTAGTATTGTGTAATCCACATCCAGACTGATGATTAGAGGCCCGTGACAATTACCATTAGGGTACATTTACCCTAGCCATTTCTTAGATCAACCCTCAGAGAGTCTGCACCTTCTGATCCTATGTCGCACAATTCTGATGAATTAATATTATTTCTTATATTCAGTGCAAGACTATCGCCTCTACCTACTAACCTATCTTTCCGATATACTGTAAATCCGTGTATGTACTGCTCCCAATGGCTGCTATTCTTTAGCCAAATTTCAGAGATGGCCACAACATCATAGTTGCTAATCTGTTGCTGAATTTCAAGACCGGCCTTTTTATTCCTTATGCTGAGTGCATTCATGTACAACACTCTCAATGCGGAGTTTGAAGCTTTCTGTATTAACTTCACCCCTCCTCTACTGCACTGCAACTCATGCGACTGGCTTTGATTGAGTCTCATCTCCTGCCTGTTCTTTCTATAATCTCTGTTGCAAGATATCTTTGATTTATTTCTGTTTTGCCCTTCCACAGCTCTATCAGTTTGGTTCCCATCCCCCTGTCCAATTAGTTTGAACCTCGCTAACAGATAAATATATATATGTCCGTTAGGATATTGGATCCCTTCGTGTTCAGGTGTAACTGGTCCTTTGTGTACAAGTCGTACCTTCTCCAGAAGAGTCACCATTTATCCAGAAACCTGATACTCTGCCCCACTACACCATTCGTTCAGTCGCACATTAAACGCCGGATCATGTTATTCTTGTTATACGTGGCACAGACAACAATCCTGAGATTACTACGCTGGAGGTCCTGTCTTTCACTTTCCTAACTAATTTGCTGCATTTTCTCTTCAGGACCTCCGTCCTTCACAAATGCGAGCTTGCAGATGAAACAGAAAGAAAGTATGAATGTATTGGTCAATATTGAACATTCTATCACTATCCGCATGTGCATAAATTAAAAAAAAACACTATAGACCGACGGCCTATTAAACTCATAACTATAGTGAATGTCCATGCCGATGCAGAAAGAGAAAACTTTACCTAGCGACGATTCTAGTTATGGGTTAGTTAGTTTCAGGGCAGATATACGTTTGATGTGCGGGAGAGTATGCAGCCAGATTCTGTTCAGCAGTGGTGTAATTGTGCGCCACATTTGCCGTGCACGCAGTATCGAATGGGTGCCTATTTTCGCTTCACAAACCGTCTTTATACACTCACTGCATTGTTGAAGTTATCAATCCTCTGTAATAAATTGAGTAACCCTCTCATCGCCCTCATAAACAAATAGCACTCGTTAGCCGGACTTGCTAACAGCCGTGTGACTCAGCGGTGTGAACACAGTCTTTCGTACACAAATATGTTTAGGGTCTATATGACTTAGTTTTCAAATAAACTGGAGCGAGGTGAAGTTTTGATTAAAGAAACAGAGTTTCGAATGCCCTCTAAATATCGACCATTCACAATTATCTATCGGCATAACTACTAGACCGCACACCGCATGAAATTATGAAGGTATATTTAATAATGCCAGTTTTGTGCAAGGTTCATTAAGAGGAAAACAAAATCAAAGAGATAATAACATCAACCATTACACTTAAACCAAATTAAGTGTGAACTTGGTCGCCGGAGCTCGTCGCTTCCCGAAGTTGGGTATAACCGTTGTTCACTCTGCTGAATTCTCGTCACATATCACTGGTAGAGCTTCGCATCCTCAACTCGCCATTCATCGCTTGCAAAACGCATCTTCCCGTACGGTCGATAAATGCTGACATGAACGACCTCACAGCATAGTAGGAGGAACCTTAACCAGCGCATTACATTAAGTGTCAGCAACTCAAGATGAGATGGTATTACTAAGGTACCATATACATTTTAGCAGAATAATGTACGTGTTCTTAACCTCTTCTTTATGTAGTTCGGTAAATCCCTTCGAGCTCTTCGCAAAATAATTTATTTGATTATGTAAAGTAAAATTACATAAATAGGGTTTCAAAATAAACGAATTATACTGAAATGCAGTCATTCTATATATATATACAAATACAAATAATTGAAGTAAATTCTCAATTTCTAACATTGAAACGTAGAAAACATACAGCACAATACAGGCCTTTCGCCCCAGAATATTGTGGCGAACATGCACTTATTTTTGAAATTACCTCGGGTTACCAAAAGTCCTCTGTATTTCAATTTCCCATGCACCGATTTAGGAGCTCTTAAAAGATCTTATCTTATCCCGTTTCACCTGCGTTGCCGGAAGCCCGCTCCACGCACTCACCAGTCTCCGAGGAAAAAAATATATAACCTATTTCCCTAAGGCATGCCCCCCAATCTAGGCAATGCCCTCGTAAATCTCCTCTGCACCATTTCTATAGTTTCCACATACATCATATAGTGAAGAGAACAGAACTGAGAACAGTACTCCAAGTGGGGTCTGAAAAGGTTCCTATACAGCTGTAGCTTTTCTTATCGGTTCTTAAATTCATTTCTTGGGTCGATGAAGGCCAAGGCACTGCATGCCTTCTTAACCAGACAGTCAATCTGCGCAGCAGCCTTAAGTGTCCCTTGAATGTCCCTTTCTTGAACACGGGCAAGAACATCTGGAACTCTCCGAACCTCAGTCTCTTCCCTCCTCATTGGTGATGCAATGTTCATCGCCAGAGTCTCAGCAATTCCCTCCCTCCCTTCCCACAGTAGCCTGCGATATTGCTCATCTGGTCCTGGAGACTCCAGCACATTATTTTTCTTGATCATGTATTAGTATTCAGTGAATACTGAAGGAAAAACTGAATGAAAGTTTTTGTTAGCTTTTTTTTAAGTGTCTCTGCTATCTAATCCGGTTCCATACACACTGGTCCACTGTCGCACATAATTGATCCTATGCTCATACGTCTTATCCTCTTGCTCTTCACAAACTCATAGAATGTCTTGCGGTTTTCCTCAATGCTGCTTGTCAAGGCCTTCTCATGCCCCCTCCTCGCTCTCTTAATTTCATTCTTAAGCTTGTTTTTTCTGATTGCCTTATAATCGTCTACATCTCCATCATTGCCTACGGTTTTTTTTTTTCAGAATTTTGTAAGCTTTTCTTTTCGTCTTGAACAGATTTTCAACAGCATTTTTTACCATGGTTTCTGTGCCTTACCGTCCTTTCCTTGTCTCATTTCAATGTAATTATGCAGAACGCTGCGCAAATATCCCCTGTACATTTGCCGCATTTCTGCCGTACATTTCCCTGAGAACAGGTATTCCCAATTTATGCTTTCAAGTTCCTGTTTGATAGCTTCATAGTTCTCCTTGCTCCCAATGAACGCTCTCCTAACTCGTCTGTTCCTGTACCTCTCCAATTCTCTGGTAACGTAGATAGAATTGTGATCACTAACTCCAAGATGTTCTCCCGCTGAAAGACCTGACACTGTCATGGATCATTTCTCTATACCAGATCAAGTACAACCTCTCGTCTTGAAGGCTTATCTACAGATTGTGGCAAGAAACCTTCGTGAATACACCTAACAATCTCCAACACATCTAAACCCCTTGCCCCAGGAAGATGCCAATCAATATTTTGGAAATTAAAATCTCCTATCATGACAACCCTGATATTACTACGCCTTTTCAGAATCTATACCCCTACCTGCTCCTCAATGCCCTTGTTACTGTTAGGTGGTCTATAAAAAACGCTCAGTTGAGTCATTAAAATCAAACAAACTAACAACGCAGAGGACTTAAGTAGCGATATTCTGTTAGATGTTACTGGAAATAAGGATGTATTTATCACATCCAAGATTACGGAGCCCATCGGGTCCATCCATGGAACTCCGAAGGGTTCATGGACCACAGGTTAGTAAAACTGAGCTAAAATGCTTTGTACACCACGCTGATCTCGATATTTAGTATTTACTCTAAGTGAAATGCCAACAACGTGTGCAAAGTGCCGGCGGATGTAGCGGTGTTGATGAAATATTTTTAGTGAATGCTTTTCATTCCTTTCAAAATGGAAGTTCTCTTCAATCTAGGTAGCCGCAGTGAACAACATTATTTCCTAAGATCTAACATGAAATTCTAATTTCTACTGCAGATTATCAAGGAAACGCTGAGTCATCTGAAGTAATAGGCCGGGAGACACAAAAAGAAAATGAACAACCGCAGAAAGACCGGAGCCAATCTGATAATTATTCTAAAGAAAAACTGGATTCTGGTGAAGACCAGGCCGAATCTCCTACATGGACTGTGCAACAGCCTGCCTCCGAAACCGAAAGAACGATCGCCAGTAAAACTAATGACGTTCATCCATCGCCAATATCAGAAGCGGGGATGCGGTATCCCGACGGGAACAAAGGTGGAAAGGGTAAGAGGCTTCGTTACAATCTGCTGCAAAAACGTGCTAAAAGGGTTGTTACATTGATTTGCAGCGCTTGGACCAGCTTCCGTACCAATGAGGTTGAAATAAATATGTGCATTTTGTCCTTTTGCTCAATAGAATTTAGTAAAACCATAACACCATAAGTTATAGGAGCATAATTAAGCGATTTTTCCAATCGAGTCTGCTTCGGGGTTTCATCATTGCTAATCCATTCTTCCTCTCAGCCCCAATCTCCTGCTTCCCAAATGAAATATTTATATGATGTTTATATAATGTTTAATGATGGATATACTTAGTCGTTTACTCTCAAAACGAGCAGAGATATTAGCCGTTTTGGTGTCTTATCTTTTTTTTACTGCATTGATGTTAAGCTGCTTCATTTCTATTTGATGTAAGTACAGATTCGTGCACTCATCAGGCTAAACAATTTACACTTTCAAAGAGAGAATAGGGAGCTTTTACATTTGTTTTGCATGTTGCGAAATAATAATCATTCACACTGCTGCTATTTTTTATTTCATTATTGTAAAGTTTCGTCAGGACTCGGCCATTCCAACATTGTTGAATCCCTATCCCACTCAACTCCATACACCTGCTTTCATTTGGCGCTCTGACCGATCAGGAAACAATCAAATTCCACCTTAAGTATAAGAACGGACATGGCCTCTACTGCAGTCTGTGGAAGAGTATTCCAGAGATTCACAACGCATAGGACTAAAAAGGGTAATCAAATAATAATAAAAAAAACATTAGTGTATCTGCTCTGAAAGGTCGTCCCTCAATTCTGACGGCGTACCCTCTAGTCCTGCATAAGAAACAGCGTCTCCACCTCCAACATATTGGTCCTTTAACATTAGACAGTAAACAAAGAGATCACCGCGCGTTATTTTTTTTTTATAACGATCGACTCACCATTTAAATTAACCTTCTGGGAATCTCTGACGAGGACTCCCAATTCCCTCTTCACCTCAGATGACGGAACCTTTTCCCCATTTCGATAATAGTCTGCAGTATTGTCCCTTTAACCAAACGACGTTATCACACATTTCCGAAAAATGTATTCCATCTGCCGATTTTATTTTCTTGCCCATTTCACCAATCTATCTAAGTCCTCCAACAACCGCAATTCCCTGAAGAACCAGACACAAAATGCTGGTGGAACTCAGCAGGTCAGGCCGCATCTATGGTAAGGATTAAACACTCTATGTTTCGGGCTGATATCCACCTTCAGGGCGCAATTCCTAATCTGACACAATTCGATTGCATGCCTAATGCATGAGCACGTGAGAGTGAAAATTCCGTCGCTGAATTGAAATCTAAAGTACCACGCACTTTTTCACAGACTGTGAATTTCTCCTTGGTTAGTTTACTCAAATACTTTGATGTAACAACAGCGAGTTTATTGTCGTATTCTGACAGGTAGATGTTACCGGGAAGAGGTCCCGAGTGATGTTCTCAATTAGTTTGCGGAATATGCATGATATATGGGCTAGATTTGTGCGCGGATCTGAAAGGTAAATTCCTGTACATGTACATGGTAATTAGATCAGAATCTAAACAGAGGGTGAAGTAGCTGGAAGACTTAAAGCCCGATGTATTAATCGTGCGTGCAATATGAACCTGTGCAACATGTTGTCTATTTGTGTCCAAAGGCCCAAAATGTGTTCCTTTATGTCGATGTCCAAGTGCGTTCTGGAAAATCTTGTTGCATACCTGCTTGCTATAGTTTGGATTCAGAAATTGAAAATGACTGGATTGATTATTGGCAACTTGCTTGATTTCACTATTTGCATGTGTTCAGTGGGAAATAACTGTGTGCGGATTGGAAACAAAAATGGGAGAGTAATCGCCCTCCTGGTTCATAGGACAAATGACAGAGAAGGTGTTTGTTGTCCTGAGGCAAATTAGGGTCGATGATTACATTGGTTTGACAAGGTTTTCCTTCGAACACGGCAGGGTCTACCCCATCCCGCCGAGAAATATAAAAGACATTCTCAGCAACAGCTCGCACACCGCAGGTTTGAAGTAAAGCCAATGCTTTACGCTACTTAAGATAGGCACTAAAATTAATTTGGAACTTATTGGCCGGTAAGCCTGATATCCAAAGTGAAAAAGGGAATGGCAGCTTTTCTAACGTATCATGGGCGAGAGAGAGGACAGGCAGGTAATGGAGAAGGGATACGCTCAGACCGATGGTTTGAGATGAGTCTCGTTCACTGCGAGTAGTAGTAATAACAAAGCGGATGAGCTTACAGCGTGTATCATCGTTTGGAGATACGATGTTGTGGCCATGACAGAGATTTAGATGGTGCAAGGGCAGGGACGGCTACTTCAAGTGCTAGGCCTTAGGTGTTTCAGAATGGACATGCGGGGAGGCAAAAGAGGTGGAGACTTCGCACTGTTGATCAGTGATAGTGTCACTGCTGCAGAAAAGTAGGAAGTTATAGAGCGGTTGTCTACGGAATATCTGTGGGTGGAAGTTAGGGATAGGAAGGGGTCAATAATACTACTGGGTGATTTTTGTTATAGACAACCCCATAGTAACAGTAATATCGGGGAGCAAATAGGGAGACAGATTCTGCAAAGGTGTAATAATTGCAGGGCAGTTTGGGTGGGAGATCTTAATTTCTCAAATATTGATTAGCATCTCCCTAGATCTATGGGTTGAAATGGGGTGTTGTTAGTTTGGTGTGTTCAAGAAGGTTTCATGACAAGCCAAAAAGATTTCATGGAAACGTACGGGAGAAAAGTGGGAAATGTTCATGGGATATTGGTGAGGGGTTCTGTATAGGTGCAGTCCAAAGAGACAGGGAAAAGTTCGTAGCGTATAGGAACCGCAGTGAAGAATGGCTGTTGTAAATCTATTCAAGACGACAAAAAGAGCTTATAAAAGGTTCAAGAAACCAGGTACTGAAAAAGATCTAGAAGATTTTAAAGCTAGCAGGAAGGAGCTTAGAACGAATTAGGAGAGCCTGAAGTTGCCATGAGAAGTCCTTGGCGGACAGGATTATGGAAAACCCGAAACATTCTTCAAGTATGTGAGGAGCTAGAGGATGAGACATGAGAGAATAGGACAAATTGAGTGTGACAGCGGAAAAATATGACTGGAAACGGAGAAGATTTCAGAGGTATTTACTGACTACTTTGGTTTAATATTCACAACGGGAAAGAATCTTGGCGCTGGTAGGGATGACTTGCAGCAGAGTGAAAAGTTTGAGCTTGTAGATATTATGTGCTGGTATTGTAGGAAACATCAAGTTTTAAAAGTCACCGAGACCGGACGGGATGTACCTCAGACTTCTGTCGGAAGCGAGGGAGCACGTCGTGGATCCTCTGGCGATGATCTTTGCATCATCAGTTACGTCCCGGCGGACGGGGAGGGAGTTGTTGCTGATGTGGTTCCCTTATTCATGAAAGGAAATTATAGACCAACGAGTCTTAATTCAATTTTTGGTAATTTAATGGAGAAGGTCCTGAGAGACAGGATTTATCAACATTTGGAGAAGCGTAATATGATTAGGAATAGTTAGTGTGGTTTTGTCAAAGTCATGTCATGTCTTACGAGCGAAAATTGATTTTTTTATGTTTGAAGATGTGACTGAACAGATTAATAAAGGTGGAGTCGCAGATCTAATGTATATGGATTTTAGCAAGGCTTTGGATAAGGTACCCCATGCAAGACTTATAGAGAAAGCAAAGAGGCTTAGGACATTGCATTGTGGATCCAGAACCGTCTTGTCCTCAGAGGGCGATGAATGGTTGTACTCGGGGCAGTTTTTGCACGCAGGTCACTGATCGCTGGGGAACCTCAGATAACTATTCTGCGACCTCAGCTCTTCGTGATTTTTATAAATGATCTGGATATGGAAGTGGAGGGTTGGGTTAGTAAGTTTACTGTTGACACAAAGGTTGAGAGTGCTGTCGATAGTGTGCAGGGCTGTCAGAGGTTACAGCGGAATATTCGTAATATGCAAAACTGGGCTGAGAAGTGGCAGATGGAGTTCAAACAAGATAATTGTTAAGTGGTTCATTTTAGTAGGTCAAATAGGATTGCAGAACGTAACATTGATATTAATAGTCTTGGCAGTGTGGAGGATAAGAAGGATCTGGGGGTCCGAGTCCATAGGACACTCAAAGCTGCAACGCAAGTTGACACGGTGGTTAAGAAGTCACACGGTGCTTTGGCTTCCCGCAGCCCTGGGTTTGAATTTAAGAACAGGGAGGTAATGTTGCAGCCGTATAGTACCCTGGACAGACCCCATCTGGAGTATTATGCTCTTTTCTGGTCGCTTCACTACGTGAAGGACGTGGAAACCATGCAAAAGGTGCAGAGGAGATTTACAAAGATGCTGGCAAGATTGAGGAGAATGCCTTATGGGAATAGGCTGAGTGAACTCGGCCTTTCTCCTTGGAATGACTGAGGATGAGAGGTGAACTTATAGAGGTGTAGAAACTAATGAGAGGTATTGATCGTGTGGATAGTCAGAGTTTTCTTGTTTTCCCAGGGCTGAAATGTCTTGAACGAGAGAGCATACTTTTAAGGTTCTTGTAAGAACATACAGAGGAGATGCCGGGGTAAGTTTTTCCCCAAGAGAGTAGTGACTGTGTGGTGGGCTGCCGGTGGCGGTGGTGCAGTCGATATCGATATGTTTTTTTTTTTTTCAGAGACGACTGGATAGGTACATGCAGCTTGGAGAAATAGCCGGTTAGGATTAAGCCGACTATTTTATAAAATAGGGATAGGTTTGGCATAGCTTTTTGAGCTGTATTTTGCTGGAGATTTTATATGCTTCTGTGTTGCTATATATTTGTGCGTACTGCTAAAGACATGAACTGATTAAGGAGAGTCAGCTGGGTTTCGTGCCGTGGAAATTCACGTCTTATCAAACTCATTGTGGTGTTTGAGGAGGTTGTTAGGAATATTGCTAAACGCAAGACAATATAATTTAGCTTAAGCGTACTTTAGAAAGACATTTGAAAACTTCCCGGAAGGAAGGTTGGTCAAGTTCTTTCAGCCACTCTGAATTGTACGGTAAGTCGTAAATTAGATTAGGCGTTGCCATTTTAGGACAAAGAAGAAACTACTGGGAGATGGTTGCCTCTCCGACTAGTGGCCTATGAATTTATTACAGACATTAAGCTGTCGCGTGATGCTACTACAGCACTAATTAATTCGGCTACTAGAGACATTTTTTTTCAAATTTCTAATCCACGAAACATTGAAATATTTCCTGATGACGGCACAAAATGTTGAATGTTACTTTCTTTCCAGACATGCTCCCTGCATTGCTGAGATTTTCCAGCAGTTTGTGATCTAGATGATGGGTTGGTGGAAGAAAAGCTTCAGATAATTCGATTATTGCAATGTCTTCTGCCGGAATGTGTGGTGTACTGACAAGTTGCAGGATGTATATCAACAAACTATTACATGCAAATTTTCCAGTGGTATTGAGTAGAGTCTACACTGGTTGGGCAAGAGGATCGATGCAGTTGGAGTTGACGTTGATGCAATATGTAAAGAAACTGGGAGGAAGTATAGGCAATTAATTTGTGTATACGCAGTCAGTTGGATTGGTTGAAATGTGTTTCTTTTTCATGTCGTTGGTATTGAGTATAAGCGTGAAAAACATAGATCAATTGCGATGGTGATTACAAGGCACTTGTTTGTATAAAGGACACGGCTGTCTACGTGATATGTAACGATTCACATGTTTCAAAAGGAATAGGGAGTGAGGCAAATGTAGGGAAATTGGCGTTGTTCAATACATTTATGCTGCAGAAATAGAGGATATCTCGGAGGTGGTGTCAGTAGAGTCAGAGTGCATGGAAGTCAGGAAAAAAAGTTGAAATTCCATTGGGAGTATCCTCTGGGCTTCATTACAGCAACCTGGACAGTGAGGTTTGGAAACGTAAGTCGATAACGGACAGATATAAAACATGTTTACTTAATTGTTATTATTATTTTTCCGGGCTCCATCTGCTAAAAAAAAAAAGAGGTAGAACATAGCCAAACACAGTCGCGTTGCTGTTGCTAGGAAATTTTGGAGCATTCTATTATTGTTTAGTATTGAGCATTTCTGGAGATTTACATATATAGTGCTGTGGAGTCCTAATTGTTTAATTTGATTCTCTAGTGACTTTGGTGATAATAGCTTTAGATAATACAACTGTGAAAAAATTCATCTTGACATTCTGTTCGGGTACAATAGTCTTTATATTTCCTCGTTTAATTCGGCGTTTATTTCGAGGCAAAAGTCTTCGCAAGGATATACGTCTAACATTCCAGCAGCAATCCAGAGCACCACCTTGTCAACGATGAGTGGAGAGCGTGGGTGGGATGTGTGGCCAGTGGCAGTGAAGGAGAGAGTAGAGGTACTCAACAATGAGTGACCGAAGACATTTGATTCCAAACAAATAATTGACCGATCATTCCAACTTCCTCCTGTTATCCTAACTACTATTTCTTTCACCTGTTCGCTTCCCAATTGCATTTTACAACAGAATACGATATCGGAATTAGTTGTATCAAAATTAACAGTTGTCATGAAGTCAGATTTCACTTGTGGTAGCAGAACTGTGCAATACTTAAAATTACTGCAATACCTTGAAAATGTCTTCAGCAGTCTTCGGTGATTTATGTATATTATGTGTGCATAGAATCCCTACGACTCTGAAATAGATTGTTATTGTTTGCTTATCCTGCAATATTATATTAGTGCATTTATTATTTTCTCGATTAACGTATCTGAAGTAATGTATGGCCTGCAATATTCTAGGACACTAAGTAAAATGTGTGCACACGTCTATTGATCCTAAGGTTTTGTATTTTTTCTCAGTTTGTATTTTGAAACTTGATTTTAGTGAATGAAGTTTGCCAGCGATTATGCGTGGGCTGTTAATTAGATTGCTTTAAACCGCTGCAACATTCTGCTATATTGTTGAATTATTTCTGGTTTCTCGTGGCATTATCTGAATTTGTCATCTTGTATTTATTGAATTTTATAACATCTTTTGATAATTTTCTGTTCAGCACCTGGTCCTGTACTTCCGTTTCTGGGAAGCCGTCTCAGTCAGTGAGCCAGTCCTTTGTTCCTTTCTTGTCGACATCGAAACTGCACTGATCCTCGGGATGACTTCCTTGGAACGCCATGCTCTTCCATTGTATTCTTCTATATTATTTCATCATTTTTATGTTCTGCTGTCATTTCTATTTATTGGCGAGTACTTCTTCACACCATTGCATATTATTAATAATAACAACAACAACAATAATAATAATTATAATCATCAACATCATCATCATCATCATCATCATCATTCTGAGCTCCAAGTAAGTACTGGCGCAACCATAGCCGCTGCATAACCACAGAAAACACTTGCATTTTAACGTCAGCGTAGGTATTGAAACAATATCGGGTATGGTGGCCTTATATGTGCGTGCTATAGAAGCGGAATATCTGGTTTCGAATGTACGTCTGACACCTATGGACAAATAGCTAACGTGCATGTCAATGTCCCACATCAGTATCTCTTCAGACGTCGCAGAAGCTGGAGTTTCATGCATGCAACGTGTTTGTGAAAACAAACCTGTAGAACAGTTGGTTTCACGGTGTGCCCAATGCCGGTATGCAATCAGGATGTGGTCTGCGTCAAAGCAGATGTTGTAGTTTGGAATAACCTATGCTCGAGGTTGACTTTCATCAATTTATAATTTCTCTTTCAACTGGCATACCAAACGCCAACGAAATATTTATTACACTATGCTAAATAATCTTGATAAATATCATTCCAGAAATTTAAGACAATATTGATGCATTTTCTAAAACTCCTCTGAAACGAGGCCAGTTGACCCCAATGAACCAGACGGCGACGGAGAACAAAAGCAGGACGCTGATGAAAGTCAAGCTGAATATCTCATCCCCATTGCTATCAATGGATCTGGGGTTGAGAGGGTGAACAGCTTTAAGTTCCTCAGTATAAACACCACCGAGGATTTCAGGTGTTCTGTACAGATAGGCTGTGTGGTTCCTCCTGCAGTCCATAACCAGATTATTTATTTTGGCGATATTGTGGGAGAGGTTGTTTTCTTGACACCACTGTGTCGGGTAGATGCCTTTTTCTCATTATTATTTGTGATTACTCCAATCAGTGCAGTGTCACTCACAAATTTAATTAGCAGTTTTGTGTTGTGAATCGTGACACAGTCATGGGTATACAGGGAGTGAAGGAGGGCACATAAACAAAATCACCTCATTCACCGGTTCTGCTAACAGCTGCGTAACGCAATGGCGCGCAGGCCACCTTTTATAAACAAATACGTCCAGGGCCGGCATGATTTGGTGCTCAAAACATAAGGAGCCTTGTGAAGTTCCAACTTAAAAAAAAAGATTTAGGGAATAACATGGAATTATTGTCCATACACATTTATCGGCTGCCGAGAAATAAGAGATTTCTTATTTCTTATAAGAAATATAAGAATTTATATATTATATATATTTTTTATAATTTCAGCTTATTATTTATTTTGTTTATTAATTTCAGCTTCATAAAATAGTTATATTGTGAACGAAAATAAAAAGAGTAAACTAAAGGGACCATTACCCTTAAATATATCTAAATGCGTTCCTGACAGCTAAGGTTCGTCTCGTCCTAAAGCTGCGTATAACCGTAACCCACGGTACTGAATTCTCATCACTGCTAACCAGTGGAATTTCCCTTCTTGGGCTCCTTTGTCTCGCACAGCACCACGTGCACTGGCATCTTTTTCTCGAATCTCCCGATCTTCTCATTATCGCATTTCAAACCTAAAGGTAAAGAAAAAGACTACTGTCCATCATAAAACTCGTCCAGACAGCTCTCTGGAGCTTTCTCCCACATCCCCAAATCCTGACTGGCTAACTCAAAATCTTACGTTGGACTGCCTGTGTCCTTAACTTAGCCGAAACCAAAACACGCTTTACAGCGCCATGGCACAGTGCCTTAATAGAAAACCGTTAATATAAACTAGCACACAGCACAGTAGAATAAATGATAATCAAGCAGTCATATTAAGTAGCAGCAACTACAATTCAGCTGCCACAACTCAGCTTCCATATAAAGTTTGTACAAATAAGCAGGTGTTCTTAAGCTTTTTTTTTATCGTAAAGGACGCCTATGGTATCGATTTTACCTCAATCATTTCTCAAAATATTATATTTAAATATATAAAATTCTATTGAATACATGGGATCCCAAAAAAAATGATTAACATAAATCCAATTGTAAATATATAAGCACACAAACCCCATTTCCAGAAAAGTTGGGATTTTTTCCAAAATGCGATAAAAACAAAAATATGTTAATTCACGTGAAACTTTATTTAACTGACAAAAGTAGAAAGAAAAGTTTTTCAATAGCTTTACTGACCAACCTAATTGTATTTCGTAAATATACATAAATTTAGAAGTTGATGGCTGCAACACACTGAACAAAAGTTGCGATAGAGGCATGTTTACCATTGGGTTACATCACCTT
The DNA here is from genome assembly GCF_030144855.1 of Hypanus sabinus. Lineage (NCBI taxonomy): Eukaryota > Metazoa > Chordata > Chondrichthyes > Myliobatiformes > Dasyatidae > Hypanus > Hypanus sabinus. The sequence goes on from NW_026781382.1 coordinate 882,643, forward strand.
TCCTTTTACTAACACTTTTTAATCGTGTTGGAACTGAAGATACAAAATACAAACTGAAGATACTGTAGTAGATCTGCAGTTGGAAATTTTGGCCATTCTTGCTTGATATAAGAATTCAGCTGCTCAACAGTCCATGGTCTCCGTTGTCTGATTCTCCTCTTCAAGGTGCACCATACAATTTCAATAGGAGATAGATCTGGACTGGCAGCAGACCAGTCAAGCACACGCACTCTGTGTCTACAAAGTCACGCTGAATGTGGTGAATGTTCAGAATGTGGTCTGGCATTGTCCTGCTGAAATAAGCATGGACGTCCCGGGAAGAGACGTCTCCTTGATGGCAACACATGTCTCTCTAAAATTCTAATATATGCCTCAGCGTCAATGGTACCTTCCAACATATGCAACTCACCCGTGCTGTGCGCACTGATGCACCCGCATACCATCACAGATGCTGGCTTTTGCACCTTTTGCTGATAACAATCAGGATGGTCGTTTTCATCTTTGGCACGGAGAACTCGGTGCCTGTTAGTTTTCCGAAAACTAGCTGAAATGTGGTCTCATCTGACCAGAGCACTTGGTTCCACAGTCCTTCGGTCCATCTGAGATGAGCTCGGGCCCAGAGAACTCGCCGGCGTTTCTGCATTGAGTTGATGTATGGCTCCCTCCATGCGTAATAAAGTTTCAAGTTGCATTTCTGGATGCAGCGACGGACTGTGTTAAATGTCAATGGTTTTTTGCGAAGTACTCTCGAACCCAGGAGGCTATAATTGTAACAGTTGCATGACGGTTTCTTAGGCAATACCGTCTGAGGGCTCGAAGATCACGCGCCTTCAGCAGTGGTTTCCCACCTTGCTCCTCTTTGGCTTTGGTGTTGACGATGACACTTCTTGATATATAAAGCGGATAGAAAAGTGTGAGCACCCCTAAGAAATATTTCTGTTATTGTGAATAGCTTCGGCAATATAAAATAAATTGATACCCAGAAAGCATAACGTTAGAGAAGACAAATTTATTTAATATTTTATACAAGATTACTTTTTTTAAATTTTCGTCTTTTACATTTCAAAATAACAAAGAAAAAATGGAAAAGTGCTCAAAGCAAATGTTTGGGCATCCTGCATGGTTAGTGCTTAGTAACAACCCCTTTGGCAAGTATCACAGCTTGTAAACCTTTGCTGTGGACAACTATGAGCGTTTCCAGTCTTGTTTGGGTTTTTCCGCAGATTCGTTCTTGCAAAAAATACGTATTAAGGATAATACATAGAAAATATGTTAGCCTTCCTTTGCGCTGCCAGGACTTGTACTCATGTTACTGCAGATATGTTGATCAGCACAAAATAAACAATAGCAATTTACCATTTTGTTTAAAAATATATTTAGGCAAACAAAGACACACAAAATGCTGGAGGAGAATTACAGGTCAGTCGGAACCTAAAGGAAAGAGAGAATTGCCTTCTTTTGGGGCTTAGACCCTGCTACAGGAACCCAGGGACAGGGCAAGGATGGTCGGATACATGTGCCAAGGCGCACAAAAGCTGCTGAAAATCAAGAGGAGAAGAAAAGAAAATCATACTAATTGTTCAAAGCACCAGATAGTTATAGTGGTCTAGAAAATTATAAGGCGAGTAGGAATGATCTGACGAATGAAATTAGGACAGTCAGAATGGGCAGTAGAATGTCTTGGCAGACAGGATTAAAAAAAAAAAAAAACAAGGCAGCATCCAGGGACGTGAAAGCAAGAAGATAGGACGTGAGAGAATAGGACCAATCAAGTGTGAAAGTGGAAAAGTGTGTATGGAACGGCAGGATTTAGCAGGGCTACTTAATGAACAGTTTGCTTCAGTATTCGCTACGAAAAAGGCGTCTGGCGATTATAGGGATAAGTTACAGCAGACTGAAAAGCTGAGTGTGCAGATATTAAGGAAGAGAATATGTTGGAGATTTTGGAAAGCATAAAGTTTGTTAAGTCATCGGGATCGTACGAATGTGCCATAGGACAATGCCGGAAAAGTGACTGGAGACTGCAGAACGTCCGACGGTGATCTTTGCATCATCAGATGCGAGGGGAGAGGTTCCGTAGGATTGGAGGTTTGCCAGTGTTCTACCCTTATTCAAAAAACTGGTGTAGAGGTAACCAAGGATATTTTAGAACAGTGGGTCTCGTGCCTGTGACTGGTAAGTTGATGGAAAAGATTCTGAAAAGCAGGATTAATGAACATTTGCAGAATAATAATATTATTAGGAACAGTCAACATGGCTTTGTCAAAGGCAGTTCGTCACTTACGACCCTGGCTGTATTTTTTGAGGATGTGGTTAAACACATTGCTGAAGGTAGAGCCGCAGACGGATTTGAGCATGGTATTTGATAAGGTACAACCTGCAAGACTTACTTAGATAGTAAACAGGCCTGGGGTACAAGGGGACATTGCTCTGTGGATAAAGAACAGGATGGCAAATAGAAGGTAAGAATGGTTCTGCAGAGAGTTCGGTGACAAGAGGTGTGCCTAAGGGATGTGTACAGTGACTCCTACTCTTCGAGACATTTATGAATGACTTGGATGATGAAGTAGAGAGATCCGCTAGTAAATTCGCTGATGACACAAAGGGTGGGGCTGTTCACGCTGTCAGAGGTTACAACGGTACATTGATAGGATGCAAAAGTGGGCTGAGAATTGGCAGATGGATTTCAACACTGACAGGTGTGAGGAGGTTCAAATTCGTAGGACAGATATGATGGCAGAATATAGTACTAATGTTAAGATCTTGACATTGTGGAGGATCAGAGGGACATTGCAGTCCGAATGCATAGAGCGCTCAATGCTGCTGCGCAGGTTGACTGTGGTTAAACAGGCATACGGTGCATTGTCCTTCATCAATCATGGGACTGAGGTTAACAAAGGCAACCTGTTCATATTCTGTCCTACACATTGTGGTCCGGGCCAATTGTGACACAGCCTAAGAAACCCCTCATATCAAGTGTCTATATTTCTCAAATTGAGAAATATAGATCTATTTAGAATGTTTAAGTAGCGTATCTGACAAAAATAAATGTGTGATTAATCCTTAGTTAATGTTCCAGGAATCTAAAATTGCAGCAACTGTACAAAAGTGTAGACTTTTAATTTTTTTTTGCGCATTTTGAATCACTTCATGAAAATTCATCAGCTTGTGGTGATGGCACTTAGGACGCACTTCCTGCTGTCAAACGTCAAATATGACCCGAAAAGTCGATAACGGTATAGAGCCGAGAGATGCTTTCCCAGCTATATAAGTTCAGGGTCAAAACCCACTTGAAGTACCTTGCTCAATGTTGGACATATTATTACAGGAAAGATGCTGTAACCATCGAAACAGAGCAGAGGTTATATACAATGATGCTTCCTGGATTGATTTCCATGCCTTATGAGAGCAGTGATCACCATTCCTGCAGTAGAACTAACATGATATTCTACTTTCCCCGATAGAGTTCAAAGGACACGATGGCTCGCCACAAGAAATAAACCGGGGAGCATCAAATGAAAATGAACAACACCAGAAAGACCGCCCTCAATCTCATAATGGTTCCAAGCAAAATCTTGATGCTGATCGATATCAGGCCAAATCTCAGCCATGGACTTTGAAACAACCAGTTCACGAAAGCAAAGAAACCATCGACAAGAATGTCGATGAAGATCAAACATCGTCAACACAAGGAGCGGAGATGCAAAGCCCAAAAGAGAATATTGATGGGAATGGTAAGGGTGTTTTATTTTGTTACAATAAAAAGCAGCAAAATGCGTTTTAAAGATAATGCACAGAGAATATTTCAGCCGTGTTCTGAAGCACGAGGACAAATGTTTATATTACAGCAGTTACTTCGATGAGCTCAATATAAACTGAAGCAGTTTATCATTTTTTGAAAATAGAATATTTCGCCCAGGAAACCAACATAAAATGCCGCAGGAACTCTGCAAGTCAGGCCGCACGTTATGAAACAACTAAACTGTCATTGTCCAACTTGTGTGCTATTGTACTCAGATCAGAACCTGTGCTGGCAGCTGCTCATCCAGCTGGCAGAGTTGAAGCCTGACATTAGGGGAGATATGTTGGAGATTTTGGAAAGAATCAAGTTTGTTAAGTCATCGGGTTCGTACGGGATGTACCATAGGATAATGTGGGAAAAGGGAGTGGAGACTGCTGAAAGTCCGACGATGATCTTTGCATCATCAATGGAGAGGGGTGAGTTTCCGGAGGATTGGAGGTTTCCCAATGTTATACCCTTATTCACAAAAGATGTGCAGAGTTTACCTAGGAAAATTTCAGACCAATGGGTCTGACATCAGTGGTTGGTAAGTTGATGGAGAAGATTCTGAAAGGCAGGATTATTGACGATTTGCAGAGGCATGATATGATTTGGAACAGTCAGCATGGGTTTGTCAAAGGCAGGTCGTCACTTACAATCCTGACTGAATTTTTTGAGGATGTGGTTAAACACTTTGAGGAAGGTAGAGCCGTAGACGGATTTCGGCATGGTATTTGATAAGGTACGACCTGCAAGACTTACTTAGATACTAAACTGGCCTGGGATACAAGTAGACATGGCTCTGTGGATACAGAACAGGCTGGCAAATAGAAGGCAAGAATGGTTGTGGACGGGTCGTCTTCTGCATAGAGTTCGGTGACAAGAGGTATGCCTCAGGGATGTGTACGGTTACTCCTACTCTTCGAGATTTTTTTAAAAATGACTTGGATGATGAAGCCGAGAGATTCGCTTGTAAAGACGCTGGCAGCACAAATGTTGGGGCTGTACTGGATAGTGTGGACGGTGTCAGAGTTTACAGCGGTATATTGATACGATTCTAAAGTGGGCTGAGACTTGGCAGATGGAATTCAACACTGACCAGTGTGAGGAGGTTGAAATTCGAAGGTCAGATATGATGGCAGAATATAGTACTGATGCTACGACTCTTGACTTTGTGGAGGATCGGAGGGATAAAGAGGTCCGAGTCCATAGAGCGCTCAAAGCTGCTGTGCAGGTTGACTGTGGTTATTCAGGCAAATGGTGCATTGGATTTCATCGGTCATGCGACTGACGTTAACACAAGAAACCTGTTCATATTCTGTCCTACAGATTGTGGTCCCGGTCAATTGTGACCCAGCCCAAGAATCCCCTCATAACAAGTGTCTCTACCAAGTTGAGAAATATAGATCTATTTAGAACGTATAAGTAAACTATCAGACAATAATAAATGTGTGATTAATCCTTAGTTAGTGCTTCAAGGATCTAAAATACATTTCAATAGATACGGGTGAAATTGGTCACGAAACAACCTCAGAGTACATTAATCCATAATTACTGTTTCAGAGATTTAATATCCATTTAAATAGATACGGGTAAAATTTGACCTGGAAGAGCCTCACTGTAAAAAACAAAATTGTAGCACCTGTACAAAAGTGCAGACTTTTAAAATATTCTCATTGTCGCGCTTTTTAGATCAGTTTAAGAAAAGTCATCAGCTGGTGGAGATGGCATTTAGTACGCACTTCCTGTTGTCAATCGCCAAATATGACCCGAACAGACTGTAACGGGATAGAGCCGAGAGGTGGTTTTGCAGCTATATAGGTTCGAGCTCAAAACCCACTTGGAGTACCGTGCTCAATTTTGGACGTCTTATTACTGGAAGGATGATGTAACCATAGAAACCGTGCAGAAGTTATTTACAATGATGCTTCCCGGATTGATTTTCATGCCTTACGAGACGAATGATTACCATTCCTGCAGAATAACTAACAGGATATTCTAATTTCCCCGGTAGGGTTTAAAGGACACGCTGGCATGCCTCAAGAAATAACGCCGGAAGCATCAAATGAAAATGAACAACACCAGAAAGTCCGCCCTCAATCTCATAATGGTTCCAAGCAAAATCTTGATGCTGATCGATATCCGGCCAAATCTCAGCCATGGACTTTGAAACAACCAGTTCACGAAAGCAAAGAAACCATCGACAGGAAAGACGATGAAGATCAAACATCGTCAACACAAGGAGCGGAGATGCAAAGCCCAAAAGAGAATATTGATGGGAATGGTAAGGGTGTTTTATTTTGTTACAATAAAAAGCAGCAAAATGCGTTTTAAAGATAATGCACAGAGAATATTTCAGCCGTGTTCTGAAGCACGAGGACAAATTTTTATATTACAGCAGTTACTTCGATGAGCTCAATATAAACTGAAGCAGTTTATCATTTTGTGAAAATAGAATATTTCGCCCAGGAAACCAACATAAAATGCCGCAGGAACTCTGCAAGTCAGGCTGCACGTTATGAAACAACTAAACTGTCATTGTCCAACTTGTGTGCTATTGTACTCAGATCAGAACCTGTGCTGGCAGCTGCTCATCCAGCTGGCAGAGTTGAAGCCTGACATTAGGGGAGATATGTTGGAGATTTTGGAAAGAATCAAGTTTGTTAAGTCATCGGGTTCGTACGGGATGTACCATAGGATAATGTGGGAAAAGGGAGTGGAGACTGCTGAAAGTCCGACGATGATCTTTGCATCATCAATGGAGAGGGGTGAGTTTCCGGAGGATTGGAGGTTTCCCAATGTTATACCCTTATTCACAAAAGATGTGCAGAGTTTACCTAGGAAAATTTCAGACCAATGGGTCTGACATCAGTGGTTGGTAAGTTGATGGAGAAGATTCTGAAAGGCAGGATTATTGACGATTTGCAGAGGCATGATATGATTTGGAACAGTCAGCATGGGTTTGTCAAAGGCAGGTCGTCACTTACAATCCTGACTGAATTTTTTGAGGATGTGGTTAAACACTTTGAGGAAGATAGAGCCGTAGACTGATTTCGGCATGGTATTTGATAAGGTACGACCTGCAAGACTTACTTAGATACTAAACTGGCCTGGGATACAAGGAGACATGGCTCTGTGGATACAGAACAGGCTGGCAAATAGAAGGCAAGAATGGTTGTGGACGGGTCGTCTTCTGCATAGAGTTCGGTGACAAGAGGTATGACTCAGGGATGTGTACGGTTACTCCTACTCTTCGAGATTTTATTAAAAATGACTTGGATGATGAAGCCGAGAGATTCGCTTGTAAAGACGCTGGCAGCACAAATGTTGGGGCTGTACTGGATAGTGTGGACGGTGTCAGAGTTTACAGCGGTATATTGATACGATTCTAAAGTGGGCTGAGACTTGGCAGATGGAATTCAACACTGACCAGTGTGAGGAGGTTGAAATTCGAAGGTCAGATAGGATGGCAGAATATAGTACTGATGCTACGACTCTTGACTTTGTGGAGGATCGGAGGGATAAAGAGGTCCGAGTCCATAGAGCGCTCAAAGCTGCTGTGCAGGTTGACTGTGGTTATTCAGGCAAATGGTGCATTGGATTTCATCAGTCATGCGACTGACGTTAACACAAGAAACCTGTTCATATTCTGTCCTACATATTGTGGTCCCGGTCAATTGTGACCCAGCCCAAGAATCCCCTCATAACAAGTGTCTCTACCAAGTTGAGAAATATAGATCTATTTAGAACGTATAAGTAAACTATCAGACAATAATAAATGTGTGATTAATCCTTAGTTAGTGCTTCAAGGATCTAAAATACATTTCAATAGATACGGGTGAAATTGGTCACGAAACAACCTCAGAGTACATTAATCCATAATTACTGTTTCAGAGATTTAATATCCATTTAAATAGATACGGGTAAAATTTGACCTGGAAGAGCCTCACTGTAAAAAACAAAATTGTAGCACCTGTACAAAAGTGCAGACTTTTAAAATATTCTCATTGTCGCGCTTTTTAGATCAGTTTAAGAAAAGTCATCAGCTGGTGGAGATGGCATTTAGTACGCACTTCCTGTTGTCAATCGCCAAATATGACCCGAACAGACTGTAACGGGATAGAGCCGAGAGGTGGTTTTGCAGCTATATAGGTTCGAGCTCAAAACCCACTTGGAGTACCGTGCTCAATTTTGGACGTCTTATTACTGGAAGGATGATGTAACCATAGAAACCGTGCAGAAGTTATTTACAATGATGCTTCCCGGATTGATTTTCATGCCTTACGAGACGAATGATTACCATTCCTGCAGAATAACTAACAGGATATTCTAATTTCCCCGGTAGGGTTTAAAGGACACGCTGGCATGCCTCAAGAAATAACGCCGGAAGCATCAAATGAAAATGAACAACACCAGAAAGACCGCCCTCAATCTCATAATGGTTCCAAGCAAAATCTTGATGCTGATCGATATCCGGCCAAATCTCAGCCATGGACTTTGAAACAACCAGTTCACGAAAGCAAAGAAACCATCGACAGGAAAGACGATGAAGATCAAACATCGTCAACACAAGGAGCGGAGATGCAAAGCCTAAAAGAGAATATTGATGGGAATGGTAAGGGTGTTTTATTTTGTTACAATAAAAAGCAGCAAAATGCGTTTTAAAGATAATGCACAGAGAATATTTCAGCCGTGTTCTGAAGCACGAGGACAAATGTTTATATTACAGCAGTTTCTTCGATGAGCTCAATATAAACTGAAGCAGTTTATCATTTTGTGAAAATAGAATATTTCGCCCAGGAAACCAACATAAAATGCCGCAGGAACTCTGCAAGTCAGGCCGCACGTTATGAAACAACTAAACTGTCATTGTCCAACTTGTGTGCTATTGTACTCAGATCAGAACCTGTGCTGGCAGCTGCTCATCCAGCTGTCAGAGTTGAAGCCTGACATTAGGGGAGATATGTTGGAGATTTTGGAAAGAATCAAGTTTGTTAAGTCATCGGGTTCGTACGGGATGTACCATAGGATAATGTGGGAAAAGGGAGTGGAGACTGCTGAAAGTCCGACGATGATCTTTGCATCATCAATGGAGAGGGGTGAGTTTCCGGAGGATTGGAGGTTTCCCAATGTTATACCCTTATTCACAAAAGATGTGCAGAGTTTACCTAGGAAAATTTCAGACCAATGGGTCTGACATCAGTGGTTGGTAAGTTGATGGAGAAGATTCTGAAAGGCAGGATTATTGACGATTTGCAGAGGCATGATATGATTTGGAACAGTCAGCATGGGTTTGTCAAAGGCAGGTCGTCACTTACAATCCTGACTGAATTTTTTGAGGATGTGGTTAAACACTTTGAGGAAGATAGAGCCGTAGACTGATTTCGGCATGGTATTTGATAAGGTACGACCTGCAAGACTTACTTAGATACTAAACTGGCCTGGGATACAAGGAGACATGGCTCTGTGGATACAGAACAGGCTGGCAAATAGAAGGCAAGAATGGTTGTGGACGGGTCGTCTTCTGCATAGAGTTCGGTGACAAGAGGTATGACTCAGGGATGTGTACGGTTACTCCTACTCTTCGAGATTTTATTAAAAATGACTTGGATGATGAAGCCGAGAGATTCGCTTGTAAAGACGCTGGCAGCACAAATGTTGGGGCTGTACTGGATAGTGTGGACGGTGTCAGAGTTTACAGCGGTATATTGATACGATTCTAAAGTGGGCTGAGACTTGGCAGATGGAATTCAACACTGACCAGTGTGAGGAGGTTGAAATTCGAAGGTCAGATAGGATGGCAGAATATAGTACTGATGCTACGACTCTTGACTTTGTGGAGGATCGGAGGGATAAAGAGGTCCGAGTCCATAGAGCGCTCAAAGCTGCTGTGCAGGTTGACTGTGGTTATTCAGGCAAATGGTGCATTGGATTTCATCAGTCATGCGACTGACGTTAACACAAGAAACCTGTTCATATTCTGTCCTACATATTGTGGTCCCGGTCAATTGTGACCCAGCCCAAGAATCCCCTCATAACAAGTGTCTCTACCAAGTTGAGAAATATAGATCTATTTAGAACGTATAAGTAAACTATCAGACAATAATAAATGTGTGATTAATCCTTAGTTAGTGCTTCAAGGATCTAAAATACATTTCAATAGATACGGGTGAAATTGGTCACGAAACAACCTCAGAGTACATTAATCCATAATTACTGTTTCAGAGATTTAATATCCATTTAAATAGATACGGGTAAAATTTGACCTGGAAGAGCCTCACTGTAAAAAACAAAATTGTAGCACCTGTACAAAAGTGCAGACTTTTAAAATATTCTCATTGTCGCGCTTTTTAGATCAGTTTAAGAAAAGTCATCAGCTGGTGGAGATGGCATTTAGTACGCACTTCCTGTTGTCAATCGCCAAATATGACCCGAACAGACTGTAACGGGATAGAGCCGAGAGGTGGTTTTGCAGCTATATAGGTTCGAGCTCAAAACCCACTTGGAGTACCGTGCTCAATTTTGGACGTCTTATTACTGGAAGGATGATGTAACCATAGAAACCGTGCAGAAGTTATTTACAATGATGCTTCCCGGATTGATTTTCATGCCTTACGAGACGAATGATTACCATTCCTGCAGAATAACTAACAGGATATTCTAATTTCCCCGGTAGGGTTTAAAGGACACGCTGGCATGCCTCAAGAAATAACGCCGGAAGCATCAAATGAAAATGAACAACACCAGAAAGACCGCCCTCAATCTCATAATGGTTCCAAGCAAAATCTTGATGCTGATCGATATCCGGCCAAATCTCAGCCATGGACTTTGAAACAACCAGTTCACGAAAGCAAAGAAACCATCGACAGGAAAGACGATGAAGATCAAACATCGTCAACACAAGGAGCGGAGATGCAAAGCCTAAAAGAGAATATTGATGGGAATGGTAAGGGTGTTTTATTTTGTTACAATAAAAAGCAGCAAAATGCGTTTTAAAGATAATGCACAGAGAATATTTCAGCCGTGTTCTGAAGCACGAGGACAAATGTTTATATTACAGCAGTTTCTTCGATGAGCTCAATATAAACTGAAGCAGTTTATCATTTTGTGAAAATAGAATATTTCGCCCAGGAAACCAACATAAAATGCCGCAGGAACTCTGCAAGTCAGGCCGCACGTTATGAAACAACTAAACTGTCATTGTCCAACTTGTGTGCTATTGTACTCAGATCAGAACCTGTGCTGGCAGCTGCTCATCCAGCTGTCAGAGTTGAAGCCTGACATTAGGGGAGATATGTTGGAGATTTTGGAAAGAATCAAGTTTGTTAAGTCATCGGGTTCGTACGGGATGTACCATAGGATAATGTGGGAAAAGGGAGTGGAGACTGCTGAAAGTCCGACGATGATCTTTGCATCATCAATGGAGAGGGGTGAGTTTCCGGAGGATTGGAGGTTTCCCAATGTTATACCCTTATTCACAAAAGATGTGCAGAGTTTACCTAGGAAAATTTCAGACCAATGGGTCTGACATCAGTGGTTGGTAAGTTGATGGAGAAGATTCTGAAAGGCAGGATTATTGACGATTTGCAGAGGCATGATATGATTTGGAACAGTCAGCATGGGTTTGTCAAAGGCAGGTCGTCACTTACAATCCTGACTGAATTTTTTGAGGATGTGGTTAAACACTTTGAGGAAGGTAGAGCCGTAGACGGATTTCGGCATGGTATTTGATAAGGTACGACCTGCAAGACTTACTTAGATACTAAACTGGCCTGGGATACAAGGAGACATGGCTCTGTGGATACAGAACAGGCTGGCAAATAGAAGGCAAGAATGGTTGTGGACGGGTCGTCTTCTGCATAGAGTTCGGTGACAAGAGGTATGCCTCAGGGATGTGTACGGTTACTCCTACTCTTCGAGATTTTTTTAAAAATGACTTGGATGATGAAGCCGAGAGATTCGCTTGTAAAGACGCTGGCAGCACAAATGTTGGGGCTGTACTGGATAGTGTGGACGGTGTCAGAGTTTACAGCGGTATATTGATACGATTCTAAAGTGGGCTGAGACTTGGCAGATGGAATTCAACACTGACCAGTGTGAGGAGGTTGAAATTCGAAGGTCAGATAGGATGGCAGAATATAGTACTGATGCTACGACGCTTGACTTTGTGGAGGATCGGAGGGATAAAGAGGTCCGAGTCCATAGAGCGCTCAAAGCTGCTGTGCAGGTTGACTGTGGTTATTCAGGCAAATGGTGCATTGGATTTCATCAGTCATGCGACTGACGTTAACACAAGAATCCTGTTCATATTCTGTCCTACAGATTGTGGTCCCGGTCAATTGTGACCCAGCCCAAGAATCCCCTCATAACAAGTGTCTCTACCAAGTTGAGAAATATAGATCTATTTAGAACGTATAAGTAAACTATCAGACAATAATAAATGTGTGATTAATCCTTAGTTAGTGCTTCAAGGATCTAAAATACATTTCAATAGATACGGGTGAAATTGGTCACGAAACAACCTCAGAGTACATTAATCCATAATTACTGTTTCAGAGATTTAATATCCATTTAAATAGATACGGGTAAAATTTGACCTGGAAGAGCCTCACTGTAAAAAACAAAATTGTAGCACCTGTACAAAAGTGCAGACTTTTAAAATATTCTCATTGTCGCGCTTTTTAGATCAGTTTAAGAAAAGTCATCAGCTGGTGGAGATGGCATTTAGTACGCACTTCCTGTTGTCAATCGCCAAATATGACCCGAACAGACTGTAACGGGATAGAGCCGAGAGGTGGTTTTGCAGCTATATAGGTTCGAGCTCAAAACCCACTTGGAGTACCGTGCTCAATTTTGGACGTCTTATTACTGGAAGGATGATGTAACCATAGAAACCGTGCAGAAGTTATTTACAATGATGCTTCCCGGATTGATTTTCATGCCTTACGAGACGAATGATTACCATTCCTGCAGAATAACTAACAGGATATTCTAATTTCCCCGGTAGGGTTTAAAGGACACGCTGGCATGCCTCAAGAAATAACGCCGGAAGCATCAAATGAAAATGAACAACACCAGAAAGACCGCCCTCAATCTCATAATGGTTCCAAGCAAAATCTTGATGCTGATCGATATCCGGCCAAATCTCAGCCATGGACTTTGAAACAACCAGTTCACGAAAGCAAAGAAACCATCGACAGGAAAGACGATGAAGATCAAACATCGTCAACACAAGGAGCGGAGATGCAAAGCCCAAAAGAGAATATTGATGGGAATGGTAAGGGTGTTTTATTTTGTTACAATAAAAAGCAGCAAAATGCGTTTTAAAGATAATGCACAGAGAATATTTCAGCCGTGTTCTGAAGCACGAGGACAAATTTTTATATTACAGCAGTTACTTCGATGAGCTCAATATAAACTGAAGCAGTTTATCATTTTGTGAAAATAGAATATTTCGCCCAGGAAACCAACATAAAATGCCGCAGGAACTCTGCAAGTCAGGCTGCACGTTATGAAACAACTAAACTGTCATTGTCCAACTTGTGTGCTATTGTACTCAGATCAGAACCTGTGCTGGCAGCTGCTCATCCAGCTGGCAGAGTTGAAGCCTGACATTAGGGGAGATATGTTGGAGATTTTGGAAAGAATCAAGTTTGTTAAGTCATCGGGTTCGTACGGGATGTACCATAGGATAATGTGGGAAAAGGGAGTGGAGACTGCTGAAAGTCCGACGATGATCTTTGCATCATCAATGGAGAGGGGTGAGTTTCCGGAGGATTGGAGGTTTCCCAATGTTATACCCTTATTCACAAAAGATGTGCAGAGTTTACCTAGGAAAATTTCAGACCAATGGGTCTGACATCAGTGGTTGGTAAGTTGATGGAGAAGATTCTGAAAGGCAGGATTATTGACGATTTGCAGAGGCATGATATGATTTGGAACAGTCAGCATGGGTTTGTCAAAGGCAGGTCGTCACTTACAATCCTGACTGAATTTTTTGAGGATGTGGTTAAACACTTTGAGGAAGGTAGAGCCGTAGACGGATTTCGGCATGGTATTTGATAAGGTACGACCTGCAAGACTTACTTAGATACTAAACTGGCCTGGGATACAAGGAGACATGGCTCTGTGGATACAGAACAGGCTGGCAAATAGAAGGCAAGAATGGTTGTGGACGGGTCGTCTTCTGCATAGAGTTCGGTGACAAGAGGTATGCCTCAGGGATGTGTACGGTTACTCCTACTCTTCGAGATTTTTTTAAAAATGACTTGGATGATGAAGCCGAGAGATTCGCTTGTAAAGACGCTGGCAGCACAAATGTTGGGGCTGTACTGGATAGTGTGGACGGTGTCAGAGTTTACAGCGGTATATTGATACGATTCTAAAGTGGTCTGAGACTTGGCAGATGGAATTCAACACTGACCAGTGTGAGGAGGTTGAAATTCGAAGGTCAGATAGGATGGCAGAATATAGTACTGATGCTACGACTCTTGACTTTGTGGAGGATCGGAGGGATAAAGAGGTCCGAGTCCATAGAGCGCTCAAAGCTGCTGTGCAGGTTGACTGTGGTTATTCAGGCAAATGGTGCATTGGATTTCATCAGTCATGCGACTGACGTTAACACAAGAATCCTGTTCATATTCTGTCCTACAGATTGTGGTCCCGGTCAATTGTGACCCAGCCCAAGAATCCCCTCATAACAAGTGTCTCTACCAAGTTGAGAAATATAGATCTATTTAGAACGTATAAGTAAACTATCAGACAATAATAAATGTGTGATTAATCCTTAGTTAGTGCTTCAAGGATCTAAAATACATTTCAATAGATACGGGTGAAATTGGTCACGAAACAACCTCAGAGTACATTAATCCATAATTACTGTTTCAGAGATTTAATATCCTTTTAAATAGATACGGGTAAAATTTGACCTGGAAGAGCCTCACTGTAAAAAAAAAAAATTGTAGCACCTGTACAAAAGTGCAGACTTTTAAAATATTTTCATTGTCGCGCTTTTTAGATCACTTTAAGAAAAGTCATCAGCTGGTGGAGATGGCATTTAGTACGCACTTCCTGTTGTCAATCGCCAAATATGACCCGAACAGACTGTAACGGGATAGAGCCGAGAGGTGGTTTTGCAGCTATATAGGTTCGAGCTCAAAACCCACTTGGAGTACCGTGCTCAATTTTGGACGTCTTATTACTGGAAGGATGATGTAACCATAGAAACCGTGCAGAAGTTATTTACAATGATGCTTCCCGGATTGATTTTCATGCCTTACGAGACGAATGATTACCATTCCTGCAGAATAACTAACAGGATATTCTAATTTCCCCGGTAGGGTTTAAAGGACACGCTGGCATGCCTCAAGAAATAACGCCGGAAGCATCAAATGAAAATGAACAACACCAGAAAGACCGCCCTCAATCTCATAATGGTTCCAAGCAAAATCTTGATGCTGATCGATATCCGGCCAAATCTCAGCCATGGACTTTGAAACAACCAGTTCACGAAAGCAAAGAAACCATCGACAGGAAAGACGATGAAGATCAAACATCGTCAACACAAGGAGCGGAGATGCAAAGCCTAAAAGAGAATATTGATGGGAATGGTAAGGGTGTTTTATTTTGTTACAATAAAAAGCAGCAAAATGCGTTTTAAAGATAATGCACAGAGAATATTTCAGCCGTGTTCTGAAGCACGAGGACAAATGATTATATTACAGCAGTTTCTTCGATGAGCTCAATATAAACTGAAGCAGTTTATCATTTTGTGAAAATAGAATATTTCGCCCAGGAAACCAACATAAAATGCCGCAGGAACTCTGCAAGTCAGGCCGCACGTTATGAAACAACTAAACTGTCATTGTCCAACTTGTGTGCTATTGTACTCAGATCAGAACCTGTGCTGGCTGCTGCTCATCCAGCTGGCAGAGTTGAAGCCTGACATTAGGGGAGATATGTTGGAGATTTTGGAAAGAATCAAGTTTGTTAAGTCATCGGGTTCGTACGGGATGTACCATAGGATAATGTGGGAAAAGGGAGTGGAGACTGCTGAAAGTCCGACGATGATCTTTGCATCATCAATGGAGAGGGGTGAGTTTCCGGAGGATTGGAGGTTTCCCAATGTTATACCCTTATTCACAAAAGATGTGCAGAGTTTACCTAGGAAAATTTCAGACCAATGGGTCTGACATCAGTGGTTGGTAAGTTGATGGAGAAGATTCTGAAAGGCAGGATTATTGACGATTTGCAGAGGCATGATATGATTTGGAACAGTCAGCATGGGTTTGTCAAAGGCAGGTCGTCACTTACAATCCTGACTGAATTTTTTGAGGATGTGGTTAAACACTTTGAGGAAGGTAGAGCCGTAGACGGATTTCGGCATGGTATTTGATAAGGTACGACCTGCAAGACTTACTTAGATACTAAACTGGCCTGGGATACAAGGAGACATGGCTCTGTGGATACAGAACAGTCTGGCAAATAGAAGGCAAGAATGGTTGTGGACGGGTCGTCTTCTGCATAGAGTTCGGTGACAAGAGGTATGCCTCAGGGATGTGTACGGTTACTCCTACTCTTCGAGATTTTTTTAAAAATGACTTGGATGATGAAGCCGAGAGATTCGCTTGTAAAGACGCTGGCAGCACAAATGTTGGGGCTGTACTGGATAGTGTGGACGGTGTCAGAGTTTACAGCGGTATATTGATACGATTCTAAAGTGGGCTGAGACTTGGCAGATGGAATTCAACACTGACCAGTGTGAGGAGGTTGAAATTCGAAGGTCAGATAGGATGGCAGAATATAGTACTGATGCTACGACTCTTGACTTTGTGGAGGATCGGAGGGATAAAGAGGTCCGAGTCCATAGAGCGCTCAAAGCTGCTGTGCAGGTTGACTGTGGTTATTCAGGCAAATGGTGCATTGGATTTCATCAGTCATGCGACTGACGTTAACACAAGAATCCTGTTCATATTCTGTCCTACAGATTGTGGTCCCGGTCAATTGTGACCCAGCCCAAGAATCCCCTCATAACAAGTGTCTCTACCAAGTTGAGAAATATAGATCTATTTAGAACGTATAAGTAAACTATCAGACAATAATAAATGTGTGATTAATCCTTAGTTAGTGCTTCAAGGATCTAAAATACATTTCAATAGATACGGGTGAAATTGGTCACGAAACAACCTCAGAGTACATTAATCCATAATTACTGTTTCAGAGATTTAATATCCATTTAAATAGATACGGGTAAAATTTGACCTGGAAGAGCCTCACTGTAAAAAACAAAATTGTAGCACCTGTACAAAAGTGCAGACTTTTAAAATATTCTCATTGTCGCGCTTTTTAGATCAGTTTAAGAAAAGTCATCAGCTGGTGGAGATGGCATTTAGTACGCACTTCCTGTTGTCAATCGCCAAATATGACCCGAACAGACTGTAACGGGATAGAGCCGAGAGGTGGTTTTGCAGCTATATAGGTTCGAGCTCAAAACCCACTTGGAGTACCGTGCTCAATTTTGGACGTCTTATTACTGGAAGGATGATGTAACCATAGAAACCGTGCAGAAGTTATTTACAATGATGCTTCCCGGATTGATTTTCATGCCTTACGAGACGAATGATTACCATTCCTGCAGAATAACTAACAGGATATTCTAATTTCCCCGGTAGGGTTTAAAGGACACGCTGGCATGCCTCAAGAAATAACGCCGGAAGCATCAAATGAAAATGAACAACACCAGAAAGACCGCCCTCAATCTCATAATGGTTCCAAGCAAAATCTTGATGCTGATCGATATCCGGCCAAATCTCAGCCATGGACTTTGAAACAACCAGTTCACGAAAGCAAAGAAACCATCGACAGGAAAGACGATGAAGATCAAACATCGTCAACACAAGGAGCGGAGATGCAAAGCCCAAAAGAGAATATTGATGGGAATGGTAAGGGTGTTTTATTTTGTTACAATAAAAAGCAGCAAAATGCGTTTTAAAGATAATGCACAGAGAATATTTCAGCCGTGTTCTGAAGCACGAGGACAAATTTTTATATTACAGCAGTTACTTCGATGAGCTCAATATAAACTGAAGCAGTTTATCATTTTGTGAAAATAGAATATTTCGCCCAGGAAACCAACATAAAATGCCGCAGGAACTCTGCAAGTCAGGCTGCACGTTATGAAACAACTAAACTGTCATTGTCCAACTTGTGTGCTATTGTACTCAGATCAGAACCTGTGCTGGCAGCTGCTCATCCAGCTGGCAGAGTTGAAGCCTGACATTAGGGGAGATATGTTGGAGATTTTGGAAAGAATCAAGTTTGTTAAGTCATCGGGTTCGTACGGGATGTACCATAGGATAATGTGGGAAAAGGGAGTGGAGACTGCTGAAAGTCCGACGATGATCTTTGCATCATCAATGGAGAGGGGTGAGTTTCCGGAGGATTGGAGGTTTCCCAATGTTATACCCTTATTCACAAAAGATGTGCAGAGTTTACCTAGGAAAATTTCAGACCAATGGGTCTGACATCAGTGGTTGGTAAGTTGATGGAGAAGATTCTGAAAGGCAGGATTATTGACGATTTGCAGAGGCATGATATGATTTGGAACAGTCAGCATGGGTTTGTCAAAGGCAGGTCGTCACTTACAATCCTGACTGAATTTTTTGAGGATGTGGTTAAACACTTTGAGGAAGATAGAGCCGTAGACTGATTTCGGCATGGTATTTGATAAGGTACGACCTGCAAGACTTACTTAGATACTAAACTGGCCTGGGATACAAGGAGACATGGCTCTGTGGATACAGAACAGGCTGGCAAATAGAAGGCAAGAATGGTTGTGGACGGGTCGTCTTCTGCATAGAGTTCGGTGACAAGAGGTATGACTCAGGGATGTGTACGGTTACTCCTACTCTTCGAGATTTTATTAAAAATGACTTGGATGATGAAGCCGAGAGATTCGCTTGTAAAGACGCTGGCAGCACAAATGTTGGGGCTGTACTGGATAGTGTGGACGGTGTCAGAGTTTACAGCGGTATATTGATACGATTCTAAAGTGGGCTGAGACTTGGCAGATGGAATTCAACACTGACCAGTGTGAGGAGGTTGAAATTCGAAGGTCAGATAGGATGGCAGAATATAGTACTGATGCTACGACTCTTGACTTTGTGGAGGATCGGAGGGATAAAGAGGTCCGAGTCCATAGAGCGCTCAAAGCTGCTGTGCAGGTTGACTGTGGTTATTCAGGCAAATGGTGCATTGGATTTCATCAGTCATGCGACTGACGTTAACACAAGAAACCTGTTCATATTCTGTCCTACATATTGTGGTCCCGGTCAATTGTGACCCAGCCCAAGAATCCCCTCATAACAAGTGTCTCTACCAAGTTGAGAAATATAGATCTATTTAGAACGTATAAGTAAACTATCAGACAATAATAAATGTGTGATTAATCCTTAGTTAGTGCTTCAAGGATCTAAAATACATTTCAATAGATACGGGTGAAATTGGTCACGAAACAACCTCAGAGTACATTAATCCATAATTACTGTTTCAGAGATTTAATATCCATTTAAATAGATACGGGTAAAATTTGACCTGGAAGAGCCTCACTGTAAAAAACAAAATTGTAGCACCTGTACAAAAGTGCAGACTTTTAAAATATTCTCATTGTCGCGCTTTTTAGATCAGTTTAAGAAAAGTCATCAGCTGGTGGAGATGGCATTTAGTACGCACTTCCTGTTGTCAATCGCCAAATATGACCCGAACAGACTGTAACGGGATAGAGCCGAGAGGTGGTTTTGCAGCTATATAGGTTCGAGCTCAAAACCCACTTGGAGTACCGTGCTCAATTTTGGACGTCTTATTACTGGAAGGATGATGTAACCATAGAAACCGTGCAGATGTTATTTACAATGATGCTTCCCGGATTGATTTTCATGCCTTACGAGACGAATGATTACCATTCCTGCAGAATAACTAACAGGATATTCTAATTTCCCCGGTAGGGTTTAAAGGACACGCTGGCATGCCTCAAGAAATAACGCCGGAAGCATCAAATGAAAATGAACAACACCAGAAAGACCGCCCTCAATCTCATAATGGTTCCAAGCAAAATCTTGATGCTGATCGATATCCGGCCAAATCTCAGCCATGGACTTTGAAACAACCAGTTCACGAAAGCAAAGAAACCATCGACAGGAAAGACGATGAAGATCAAACATCGTCAACACAAGGAGCGGAGATGCAAAGCCTAAAAGAGAATATTGATGGGAATGGTAAGGGTGTTTTATTTTGTTACAATAAAAAGCAGCAAAATGCGTTTTAAAGATAATGCACAGAGAATATTTCAGCCGTGTTCTGAAGCACGAGGACAAATGATTATATTACAGCAGTTTCTTCGATGAGCTCAATATAAACTGAAGCAGTTTATCATTTTGTGAAAATAGAATATTTCGCCCAGGAAACCAACATAAAATGCCGCAGGAACTCTGCAAGTCAGGCCGCACGTTATGAAACAACTAAACTGTCATTGTCCAACTTGTGTGCTATTGTACTCAGATCAGAACCTGTGCTGGCTGCTGCTCATCCAGCTGGCAGAGTTGAAGCCTGACATTAGGGGAGATATGTTGGAGATTTTGGAAAGAATCAAGTTTGTTAAGTCATCGGGTTCGTACGGGATGTACCATAGGATAATGTGGGAAAAGGGAGTGGAGACTGCTGAAAGTCCGACGATGATCTTTGCATCATCAATGGAGAGGGGTGAGTTTCCGGAGGATTGGAGGTTTCCCAATGTTATACCCTTATTCACAAAAGATGTGCAGAGTTTACCTAGGAAAATTTCAGACCAATGGGTCTGACATCAGTGGTTGGTAAGTTGATGGAGAAGATTCTGAAAGGCAGGATTATTGACGATTTGCAGAGGCATGATATGATTTGGAACAGTCAGCATGGGTTTGTCAAAGGCAGGTCGTCACTTACAATCCTGACTGAATTTTTTGAGGATGTGGTTAAACACTTTGAGGAAGGTAGAGCCGTAGACGGATTTCGGCATGGTATTTGATAAGGTACGACCTGCAAGACTTACTTAGATACTAAACTGGCTTGGGATACAAGGAGACATGGCTCTGTGGATACAGAACAGTCTGGCAAATAGAAGGCAAGAATGGTTGTGGACGGGTCGTCTTCTGCATAGAGTTCGGTGACAAGAGGTATGCCTCAGGGATGTGTACGGTTACTCCTACTCTTCGAGATTTTTTTAAAAATGACTTGGATGATGAAGCCGAGAGATTCGCTTGTAAAGACGCTGGCAGCACAAATGTTGGGGCTGTACTGGATAGTGTGGACGGTGTCAGAGTTTACAGCGGTATATTGATACGATTCTAAAGTGGGCTGAGACTTGGCAGATGGAATTCAACACTGACCAGTGTGAGGAGGTTGAAATTCGAAGGTCAGATAGGATGGCAGAATATAGTACTGATGCTACGACGCTTGACTTTGTGGAGGATCGGAGGGATAAAGAGGTCCGAGTCCAAAGAGCGCTCAAAGCTGCTGTGCAGGTTGACTGTGGTTATTCAGGCAAATGGTGCATTGGATTTCATCAGTCATGCGACTGACGTTAACACAAGAATCCTGTTCATATTCTGTCCTACAGATTGTGGTCCCGGTCAATTGTGACCCAGCCCAAGAATCCCCTCATAACAAGTGTCTCTACCAAGTTGAGAAATATAGATCTATTTAGAACGTATAAGTAAACTATCAGACAATAATAAATGTGTGATTAATCCTTAGTTAGTGCTTCAAGGATCTAACACATTTCAATAGATACGGGTGAAATTGGTCACGAAACAACCTCAGAGTACATTAATCCATAATTACTGTTTCAGAGATTTAATATCCATTTAAATAGATACTGGTAAAATTTGACCTGGAAGAGCCTCACTGTAAAAAACAAAATTGTAGCACCTGTACAAAAGTGCAGACTTTTAAAATATTCTCATTGTCGCGCTTTTTAGATCAGTTTAAGAAAAGTCATCAGCTGGTGGAGATGGCATTTAGTACGCACTTCCTGTTGTCAATCGCCAAATATGACCCGAACAGACTGTAACGGGATAGAGCCGAGAGGTGGTTTTGCAGCTATATAGGTTCGAGCTCAAAACCCACTTGGAGTACCGTGCTCAATTTTGGACGTCTTATTACTGGAAGGATGATGTAACCATAGAAACCGTGCAGATGTTATTTACAATGATGCTTCCCGGATTGATTTTCATGCCTTACGAGACGAATGATTACCATTCCTGCAGAATAACTAACAGGATATTCTAATTTCCCCGGTAGGGTTTAAAGGACACGCTGGCATGCCTCAAGAAATAACGCCGGAAGCATCAAATGAAAATGAACAACACCAGAAAGACCGCCCTCAATCTCATAATGGTTCCAAGCAAAATCTTGATGCTGATCGATATCCGGCCAAATCTCAGCCATGGACTTTGAAACAACCAGTTCACGAAAGCAAAGAAACCATCGACAGGAAAGACGATGAAGATCAAACATCGTCAACACAAGGAGCGGAGATGCAAAGCCCAAAAGAGAATATTGATGGGAATGGTAAGGGTGTTTTATTTTGTTACAATAAAAAGCAGCAAAATGCGTTTTAAAGATAATGCACAGAGAATATTTCAGCCGTGTTCTGAAGCACGAGGACAAATTTTTATATTACAGCAGTTACTTCGATGAGCTCAATATAAACTGAAGCAGTTTATCATTTTGTGAAAATAGAATATTTCGCCCAGGAAACCAACATAAAATGCCGCAGGAACTCTGCAAGTCA
Organism: Hypanus sabinus; assembly: GCF_030144855.1. Lineage (NCBI taxonomy): Eukaryota > Metazoa > Chordata > Chondrichthyes > Myliobatiformes > Dasyatidae > Hypanus > Hypanus sabinus. The sequence continues at coordinate 905,247 of NW_026781382.1, forward strand.
GGCTGCACGTTATGAAACAACTAAACTGTCATTGTCCAACTTGTGTGCTATTGTACTCAGATCAGAACCAGTGCTGGCAGCTGCTCATCCAGCTGGCAGAGTTGAAGCCTGACATTAGGGGAGATATGTTGGAGATTTTGGAAAGAATCAAGTTTGTTAAGTCATCGGGTTCGTACGGGATGTACCATAGGATAATGTGGGAAAAGGGAGTGGAGACTGCTGAAAGTCCGACGATGATCTTTGCATCATCAATGGAGAGGGGTGAGTTTCCGGAGGATTGGAGGTTTCCCAATGTTATACCCTTATTCACAAAAGATGTGCAGAGTTTACCTAGGAAAATTTCAGACCAATGGGTCTGACATCAGTGGTTGGTAAGTTGATGGAGAAGATTCTGAAAGGCAGGATTATTGACGATTTGCAGAGGCATGATATGATTTGGAACAGTCAGCATGGGTTTGTCAAAGGCAGGTCGTCACTTACAATCCTGACTGAATTTTTTGAGGATGTGGTTAAACACTTTGAGGAAGGTAGAGCCGTAGACTGATTTCGGCATGGTATTTGATAAGGTACGACCTGCAAGACTTACTTAGATACTAAACTGGCCTGGGATACAAGGAGACATGGCTCTGTGGATACAGAACAGGCTGGCAAATAGAAGGCAAGAATGGTTGTGGACGGGTCGTCTTCTGCATAGAGTTCGGTGACAAGAGGTATGCCTCAGGGATGTGTACGGTTACTCCTACTCTTCGAGATTTTTTTAAAAATGACTTGGATGATGAAGCCGAGAGATTCGCTTGTAAAGACGCTGGCAGCACAAATGTTGGGGCTGTACTGGATAGTGTGGACGGTGTCAGAGTTTACAGCGGTATATTGATACGATTCTAAAGTGGGCTGAGACTTGGCAGATGGAATTCAACACTGACCAGTGTGAGGAGGTTGAAATTCGAAGGTCAGATAGGATGGCAGAATATAGTACTGATGCTACGACTCTTGACTTTGTGGAGGATCGGAGGGATAAAGAGGTCCGAGTCCATAGAGCGCTCAAAGCTGCTGTGCAGGTTGACTGTGGTTATTCAGGCAAATGGTGCATTGGATTTCATCAGTCATGCGACTGACGTTAACACAAGAATCCTGTTCATATTCTGTCCTACAGATTGTGGTCCCGGTCAATTGTGACCCAGCCCAAGAATCCCCTCATAACAAGTGTCTCTACCAAGTTGAGAAATATAGATCTATTTAGAACGTATAAGTAAACTATCAGACAATAATAAATGTGTGATTAATCCTTAGTTAGTGCTTCAAGGATCTAAAATACATTTCAATAGATACGGGTGAAATTGGTCACGAAACAACCTCAGAGTACATTAATCCATAATTACTGTTTCAGAGATTTAATATCCTTTTAAATAGATACGGGTAAAATTTGACCTGGAAGAGCCTCACTGTAAAAAAAAAAAATTGTAGCACCTGTACAAAAGTGCAGACTTTTAAAATATTTTCATTGTCGCGCTTTTTAGATCACTTTAAGAAAAGTCATCAGCTGGTGGAGATGGCATTTAGTACGCACTTCCTGTTGTCAATCGCCAAATATGACCCGAACAGACTGTAACGGGATAGAGCCGAGAGGTGGTTTTGCAGCTATATAGGTTCGAGCTCAAAACCCACTTGGAGTACCGTGCTCAATTTTGGACGTCTTATTACTGGAAGGATGATGTAACCATAGAAACCGTGCAGAAGTTATTTACAATGATGCTTCCCGGATTGATTTTCATGCCTTACGAGACGAATGATTACCATTCCTGCAGAATAACTAACAGGATATTCTAATTTCCCCGGTAGGGTTTAAAGGACACGCTGGCATGCCTCAAGAAATAACGCCGGAAGCATCAAATGAAAATGAACAACACCAGAAAGACCGCCCTCAATCTCATAATGGTTCCAAGCAAAATCTTGATGCTGATCGATATCCGGCCAAATCTCAGCCATGGACTTTGAAACAACCAGTTCACGAAAGCAAAGAAACCATCGACAGGAAAGACGATGAAGATCAAACATCGTCAACACAAGGAGCGGAGATGCAAAGCCTAAAAGAGAATATTGATGGGAATGGTAAGGGTGTTTTATTTTGTTACAATAAAAAGCAGCAAAATGCGTTTTAAAGATAATGCACAGAGAATATTTCAGCCGTGTTCTGAAGCACGAGGACAAATGATTATATTACAGCAGTTTCTTCGATGAGCTCAATATAAACTGAAGCAGTTTATCATTTTGTGAAAATAGAATATTTCGCCCAGGAAACCAACATAAAATGCCGCAGGAACTCTGCAAGTCAGGCCGCACGTTATGAAACAACTAAACTGTCATTGTCCAACTTGTGTGCTATTGTACTCAGATCAGAACCTGTGCTGGCTGCTGCTCATCCAGCTGGCAGAGTTGAAGCCTGACATTAGGGGAGATATGTTGGAGATTTTGGAAAGAATCAAGTTTGTTAAGTCATCGGGTTCGTACGGGATGTACCATAGGATAATGTGGGAAAAGGGAGTGGAGACTGCTGAAAGTCCGACGATGATCTTTGCATCATCAATGGAGAGGGGTGAGTTTCCGGAGGATTGGAGGTTTCCCAATGTTATACCCTTATTCACAAAAGATGTGCAGAGTTTACCTAGGAAAATTTCAGACCAATGGGTCTGACATCAGTGGTTGGTAAGTTGATGGAGAAGATTCTGAAAGGCAGGATTATTGACGATTTGCAGAGGCATGATATGATTTGGAACAGTCAGCATGGGTTTGTCAAAGGCAGGTCGTCACTTACAATCCTGACTGAATTTTTTGAGGATGTGGTTAAACACTTTGAGGAAGGTAGAGCCGTAGACTGATTTCGGCATGGTATTTGATAAGGTACGACCTGCAAGACTTACTTAGATACTAAACTGGCCTGGGATACAAGGAGACATGGCTCTGTGGATACAGAACAGGCTGGCAAATAGAAGGCAAGAATGGTTGTGGACGGGTCGTCTTCTGCATAGAGTTCGGTGACAAGAGGTATGCCTCAGGGATGTGTACGGTTACTCCTACTCTTCGAGATTTTTTTAAAAATGACTTGGATGATGAAGCCGAGAGATTCGCTTGTAAAGACGCTGGCAGCACAAATGTTGGGGCTGTACTGGATAGTGTGGACGGTGTCAGAGTTTACAGCGGTATATTGATACGATTCTAAAGTGGGCTGAGACTTGGCAGATGGAATTCAACACTGACCAGTGTGAGGAGGTTGAAATTCGAAGGTCAGATAGGATGGCAGAATATAGTACTGATGCTACGACTCTTGACTTTGTGGAGGATCGGAGGGATAAAGAGGTCCGAGTCCATAGAGCGCTCAAAGCTGCTGTGCAGGTTGACTGTGGTTATTCAGGCAAATGGTGCATTGGATTTCATCAGTCATGCGACTGACGTTAACACAAGAATCCTGTTCATATTCTGTCCTACAGATTGTGGTCCCGGTCAATTGTGACCCAGCCCAAGAATCCCCTCATAACAAGTGTCTCTACCAAGTTGAGAAATATAGATCTATTTAGAACGTATAAGTAAACTATCAGACAATAATAAATGTGTGATTAATCCTTAGTTAGTGCTTCAAGGATCTAAAATACATTTCAATAGATACGGGTGAAATTGGTCACGAAACAACCTCAGAGTACATTAATCCATAATTACTGTTTCAGAGATTTAATATCCTTTTAAATAGATACGGGTAAAATTTGACCTGGAAGAGCCTCACTGTAAAAAAAAAAAATTGTAGCACCTGTACAAAAGTGCAGACTTTTAAAATATTTTCATTGTCGCGCTTTTTAGATCACTTTAAGAAAAGTCATCAGCTGGTGGAGATGGCATTTAGTACGCACTTCCTGTTGTCAATCGCCAAATATGACCCGAACAGACTGTAACGGGATAGAGCCGAGAGGTGGTTTTGCAGCTATATAGGTTCGAGCTCAAAACCCACTTGGAGTACCGTGCTCAATTTTGGACGTCTTATTACTGGAAGGATGATGTAACCATAGAAACCGTGCAGAAGTTATTTACAATGATGCTTCCCGGATTGATTTTCATGCCTTACGAGACGAATGATTACCATTCCTGCAGAATAACTAACAGGATATTCTAATTTCCCCGGTAGGGTTTAAAGGACACGCTGGCATGCCTCAAGAAATAACGCCGGAAGCATCAAATGAAAATGAACAACACCAGAAAGACCGCCCTCAATCTCATAATGGTTCCAAGCAAAATCTTGATGCTGATCGATATCCGGCCAAATCTCAGCCATGGACTTTGAAACAACCAGTTCACGAAAGCAAAGAAACCATCGACAGGAAAGACGATGAAGATCAAACATCGTCAACACAAGGAGCGGAGATGCAAAGCCTAAAAGAGAATATTGATGGGAATGGTAAGGGTGTTTTATTTTGTTACAATAAAAAGCAGCAAAATGCGTTTTAAAGATAATGCACAGAGAATATTTCAGCCGTGTTCTGAAGCACGAGGACAAATGATTATATTACAGCAGTTTCTTCGATGAGCTCAATATAAACTGAAGCAGTTTATCATTTTGTGAAAATAGAATATTTCGCCCAGGAAACCAACATAAAATGCCGCAGGAACTCTGCAAGTCAGGCCGCACGTTATGAAACAACTAAACTGTCATTGTCCAACTTGTGTGCTATTGTACTCAGATCAGAACCTGTGCTGGCTGCTGCTCATCCAGCTGGCAGAGTTGAAGCCTGACATTAGGGGAGATATGTTGGAGATTTTGGAAAGAATCAAGTTTGTTAAGTCATCGGGTTCGTACGGGATGTACCATAGGATAATGTGGGAAAAGGGAGTGGAGACTGCTGAAAGTCCGACGATGATCTTTGCATCATCAATGGAGAGGGGTGAGTTTCCGGAGGATTGGAGGTTTCCCAATGTTATACCCTTATTCACAAAAGATGTGCAGAGTTTACCTAGGAAAATTTCAGACCAATGGGTCTGACATCAGTGGTTGGTAAGTTGATGGAGAAGATTCTGAAAGGCAGGATTATTGACGATTTGCAGAGGCATGATATGATTTGGAACAGTCAGCATGGGTTTGTCAAAGGCAGGTCGTCACTTACAATCCTGACTGAATTTTTTGAGGATGTGGTTAAACACTTTGAGGAAGGTAGAGCCGTAGACGGATTTCGGCATGGTATTTGATAAGGTACGACCTGCAAGACTTACTTAGATACTAAACTGGCCTGGGATACAAGGAGACATGGCTCTGTGGATACAGAACAGTCTGGCAAATAGAAGGCAAGAATGGTTGTGGACGGGTCGTCTTCTGCATAGAGTTCGGTGACAAGAGGTATGCCTCAGGGATGTGTACGGTTACTCCTACTCTTCGAGATTTTTTTAAAAATGACTTGGATGATGAAGCCGAGAGATTCGCTTGTAAAGACGCTGGCAGCACAAATGTTGGGGCTGTACTGGATAGTGTGGACGGTGTCAGAGTTTACAGCGGTATATTGATACGATTCTAAAGTGGGCTGAGACTTGGCAGATGGAATTCAACACTGACCAGTGTGAGGAGGTTGAAATTCGAAGGTCAGATAGGATGGCAGAATATAGTACTGATGCTACGACTCTTGACTTTGTGGAGGATCGGAGGGATAAAGAGGTCCGAGTCCATAGAGCGCTCAAAGCTGCTGTGCAGGTTGACTGTGGTTATTCAGGCAAATGGTGCATTGGATTTCATCAGTCATGCGACTGACGTTAACACAAGAATCCTGTTCATATTCTGTCCTACAGATTGTGGTCCCGGTCAATTGTGACCCAGCCCAAGAATCCCCTCATAACAAGTGTCTCTACCAAGTTGAGAAATATAGATCTATTTAGAACGTATAAGTAAACTATCAGACAATAATAAATGTGTGATTAATCCTTAGTTAGTGCTTCAAGGATCTAAAATACATTTCAATAGATACGGGTGAAATTGGTCACGAAACAACCTCAGAGTACATTAATCCATAATTACTGTTTCAGAGATTTAATATCCATTTAAATAGATACGGGTAAAATTTGACCTGGAAGAGCCTCACTGTAAAAAACAAAATTGTAGCACCTGTACAAAAGTGCAGACTTTTAAAATATTCTCATTGTCGCGCTTTTTAGATCAGTTTAAGAAAAGTCATCAGCTGGTGGAGATGGCATTTAGTACGCACTTCCTGTTGTCAATCGCCAAATATGACCCGAACAGACTGTAACGGGATAGAGCCGAGAGGTGGTTTTGCAGCTATATAGGTTCGAGCTCAAAACCCACTTGGAGTACCGTGCTCAATTTTGGACGTCTTATTACTGGAAGGATGATGTAACCATAGAAACCGTGCAGAAGTTATTTACAATGATGCTTCCCGGATTGATTTTCATGCCTTACGAGACGAATGATTACCATTCCTGCAGAATAACTAACAGGATATTCTAATTTCCCCGGTAGGGTTTAAAGGACACGCTGGCATGCCTCAAGAAATAACGCCGGAAGCATCAAATGAAAATGAACAACACCAGAAAGACCGCCCTCAATCTCATAATGGTTCCAAGCAAAATCGTGATGCTGATCGATATCCGGCCAAATCTCAGCCATGGACTTTGAAACAACCAGTTCACGAAAGCAAAGAAACCATCGACAGGAAAGACGATGAAGATCAAACATCGTCAACACAAGGAGCGGAGATGCAAAGCCCAAAAGAGAATATTGATGGGAATGGTAAGGGTGTTTTATTTTGTTACAATAAAAAGCAGCAAAATGCGTTTTAAAGATAATGCACAGAGAATATTTCAGCCGTGTTCTGAAGCACGAGGACAAATTTTTATATTACAGCAGTTACTTCGATGAGCTCAATATAAACTGAAGCAGTTTATCATTTTGTGAAAATAGAATATTTCGCCCAGGAAACCAACATAAAATGCCGCAGGAACTCTGCAAGTCAGGCTGCACGTTATGAAACAACTAAACTGTCATTGTCCAACTTGTGTGCTATTGTACTCAGATCAGAACCTGTGCTGGCAGCTGCTCATCCAGCTGGCAGAGTTGAAGCCTGACATTAGGGGAGATATGTTGGAGATTTTGGAAAGAATCAAGTTTGTTAAGTCATCGGGTTCGTACGGGATGTACCATAGGATAATGTGGGAAAAGGGAGTGGAGACTGCTGAAAGTCCGACGATGATCTTTGCATCATCAATGGAGAGGGGTGAGTTTCCGGAGGATTGGAGGTTTCCCAATGTTATACCCTTATTCACAAAAGATGTGCAGAGTTTACCTAGGAAAATTTCAGACCAATGGGTCTGACATCAGTGGTTGGTAAGTTGATGGAGAAGATTCTGAAAGGCAGGATTATTGACGATTTGCAGAGGCATGATATGATTTGGAACAGTCAGCATGGGTTTGTCAAAGGCAGGTCGTCACTTACAATCCTGACTGAATTTTTTGAGGATGTGGTTAAACACTTTGAGGAAGGTAGAGCCGTAGACTGATTTCGGCATGGTATTTGATAAGGTACGACCTGCAAGACTTACTTAGATACTAAACTGGCCTGGGATACAAGGAGACATGGCTCTGTGGATACAGAACAGGCTGGCAAATAGAAGGCAAGAATGGTTGTGGACGGGTCGTCTTCTGCATAGAGTTCGGTGACAAGAGGTATGCCTCAGGGATGTGTACGGTTACTCCTACTCTTCGAGATTTTTTTAAAAATGACTTGGATGATGAAGCCGAGAGATTCGCTTGTAAAGACGCTGGCAGCACAAATGTTGGGGCTGTACTGGATAGTGTGGACGGTGTCAGAGTTTACAGCGGTATATTGATACGATTCTAAAGTGGTCTGAGACTTGGCAGATGGAATTCAACACTGACCAGTGTGAGGAGGTTGAAATTCGAAGGTCAGATAGGATGGCAGAATATAGTACTGATGCTACGACTCTTGACTTTGTGGAGGATCGGAGGGATAAAGAGGTCCGAGTCCATAGAGCGCTCAAACCTGCTGTGCAGGTTGACTGTGGTTATTCAGGCAAATGGTGCATTGGATTTCATCAGTCATGCGACTGACGTTAACACAAGAATCCTGTTCATATTCTGTCCTACAGATTGTGGTCCCGGTCAATTGTGACCCAGCCCAAGAATCCCCTCATAACAAGTGTCTCTACCAAGTTGAGAAATATAGATCTATTTAGAACGTATAAGTAAACTATCAGACAATAATAAATGTGTGATTAATCCTTAGTTAGTGCTTCAAGGATCTAAAATACATTTCAATAGATACGGGTGAAATTGGTCACGAAACAACCTCAGAGTACATTAATCCATAATTACTGTTTCAGAGATTTAATATCCTTTTAAATAGATACGGGTAAAATTTGACCTGGAAGAGCCTCACTGTAAAAAAAAAAAATTGTAGCACCTGTACAAAAGTGCAGACTTTTAAAATATTTTCATTGTCGCGCTTTTTAGATCACTTTAAGAAAAGTCATCAGCTGGTGGAGATGGCATTTAGTACGCACTTCCTGTTGTCAATCGCCAAATATGACCCGAACAGACTGTAACGGGATAGAGCCGAGAGGTGGTTTTGCAGCTATATAGGTTCGAGCTCAAAACCCACTTGGAGTACCGTGCTCAATTTTGGACGTCTTATTACTGGAAGGATGATGTAACCATAGAAACCGTGCAGAAGTTATTTACAATGATGCTTCCCGGATTGATTTTCATGCCTTACGAGACGAATGATTACCATTCCTGCAGAATAACTAACAGGATATTCTAATTTCCCCGGTAGGGTTTAAAGGACACGCTGGCATGCCTCAAGAAATAACGCCGGAAGCATCAAATGAAAATGAACAACACCAGAAAGACCGCCCTCAATCTCATAATGGTTCCAAGCAAAATCTTGATGCTGATCGATATCCGGCCAAATCTCAGCCATGGACTTTGAAACAACCAGTTCACGAAAGCAAAGAAACCATCGACAGGAAAGACGATGAAGATCAAACATCGTCAACACAAGGAGCGGAGATGCAAAGCCTAAAAGAGAATATTGATGGGAATGGTAAGGGTGTTTTATTTTGTTACAATAAAAAGCAGCAAAATGCGTTTTAAAGATAATGCACAGAGAATATTTCAGCCGTGTTCTGAAGCACGAGGACAAATGATTATATTACAGCAGTTTCTTCGATGAGCTCAATATAAACTGAAGCAGTTTATCATTTTGTGAAAATAGAATATTTCGCCCAGGAAACCAACATAAAATGCCGCAGGAACTCTGCAAGTCAGGCCGCACGTTATGAAACAACTAAACTGTCATTGTCCAACTTGTGTGCTATTGTACTCAGATCAGAACCTGTGCTGGCTGCTGCTCATCCAGCTGGCAGAGTTGAAGCCTGACATTAGGGGAGATATGTTGGAGATTTTGGAAAGAATCAAGTTTGTTAAGTCATCGGGTTCGTACGGGATGTACCATAGGATAATGTGGGAAAAGGGAGTGGAGACTGCTGAAAGTCCGACGATGATCTTTGCATCATCAATGGAGAGGGGTGAGTTTCCGGAGGATTGGAGGTTTCCCAATGTTATACCCTTATTCACAAAAGATGTGCAGAGTTTACCTAGGAAAATTTCAGACCAATGGGTCTGACATCAGTGGTTGGTAAGTTGATGGAGAAGATTCTGAAAGGCAGGATTATTGACGATTTGCAGAGGCATGATATGATTTGGAACAGTCAGCATGGGTTTGTCAAAGGCAGGTCGTCACTTACAATCCTGACTGAATTTTTTGAGGATGTGGTTAAACACTTTGAGGAAGGTAGAGCCGTAGACGGATTTCGGCATGGTATTTGATAAGGTACGACCTGCAAGACTTACTTAGATACTAAACTGGCCTGGGATACAAGGAGACATGGCTCTGTGGATACAGAACAGTCTGGCAAATAGAAGGCAAGAATGGTTGTGGACGGGTCGTCTTCTGCATAGAGTTCGGTGACAAGAGGTATGCCTCAGGGATGTGTACGGTTACTCCTACTCTTCGAGATTTTTTTAAAAATGACTTGGATGATGAAGCCGAGAGATTCGCTTGTAAAGACGCTGGCAGCACAAATGTTGGGGCTGTACTGGATAGTGTGGACGGTGTCAGAGTTTACAGCGGTATATTGATACGATTCTAAAGTGGGCTGAGACTTGGCAGATGGAATTCAACACTGACCAGTGTGAGGAGGTTGAAATTCGAAGGTCAGATAGGATGGCAGAATATAGTACTGATGCTACGACTCTTGACTTTGTGGAGGATCGGAGGGATAAAGAGGTCCGAGTCCATAGAGCGCTCAAAGCTGCTGTGCAGGTTGACTGTGGTTATTCAGGCAAATGGTGCATTGGATTTCATCAGTCATGCGACTGACGTTAACACAAGAATCCTGTTCATATTCTGTCCTACAGATTGTGGTCCCGGTCAATTGTGACCCAGCCCAAGAATCCCCTCATAACAAGTGTCTCTACCAAGTTGAGAAATATAGATCTATTTAGAACGTATAAGTAAACTATCAGACAATAATAAATGTGTGATTAATCCTTAGTTAGTGCTTCAAGGATCTAAAATACATTTCAATAGATACGGGTGAAATTGGTCACGAAACAACCTCAGAGTACATTAATCCATAATTACTGTTTCAGAGATTTAATATCCATTTAAATAGATACGGGTAAAATTTGACCTGGAAGAGCCTCACTGTAAAAAACAAAATTGTAGCACCTGTACAAAAGTGCAGACTTTTAAAATATTCTCATTGTCGCGCTTTTTAGATCAGTTTAAGAAAAGTCATCAGCTGGTGGAGATGGCATTTAGTACGCACTTCCTGTTGTCAATCGCCAAATATGACCCGAACAGACTGTAACGGGATAGAGCCGAGAGGTGGTTTTGCAGCTATATAGGTTCGAGCTCAAAACCCACTTGGAGTACCGTGCTCAATTTTGGACGTCTTATTACTGGAAGGATGATGTAACCATAGAAACCGTGCAGAAGTTATTTACAATGATGCTTCCCGGATTGATTTTCATGCCTTACGAGACGAATGATTACCATTCCTGCAGAATAACTAACAGGATATTCTAATTTCCCCGGTAGGGTTTAAAGGACACGCTGGCATGCCTCAAGAAATAACGCCGGAAGCATCAAATGAAAATGAACAACACCAGAAAGACCGCCCTCAATCTCATAATGGTTCCAAGCAAAATCGTGATGCTGATCGATATCCGGCCAAATCTCAGCCATGGACTTTGAAACAACCAGTTCACGAAAGCAAAGAAACCATCGACAGGAAAGACGATGAAGATCAAACATCGTCAACACAAGGAGCGGAGATGCAAAGCCCAAAAGAGAATATTGATGGGAATGGTAAGGGTGTTTTATTTTGTTACAATAAAAAGCAGCAAAATGCGTTTTAAAGATAATGCACAGAGAATATTTCAGCCGTGTTCTGAAGCACGAGGACAAATTTTTATATTACAGCAGTTACTTCGATGAGCTCAATATAAACTGAAGCAGTTTATCATTTTGTGAAAATAGAATATTTCGCCCAGGAAACCAACATAAAATGCCGCAGGAACTCTGCAAGTCAGGCTGCACGTTATGAAACAACTAAACTGTCATTGTCCAACTTGTGTGCTATTGTACTCAGATCAGAACCTGTGCTGGCAGCTGCTCATCCAGCTGGCAGAGTTGAAGCCTGACATTAGGGGAGATATGTTGGAGATTTTGGAAAGAATCAAGTTTGTTAAGTCATCGGGTTCGTACGGGATGTACCATAGGATAATGTGGGAAAAGGGAGTGGAGACTGCTGAAAGTCCGACGATGATCTTTGCATCATCAATGGAGAGGGGTGAGTTTCCGGAGGATTGGAGGTTTCCCAATGTTATACCCTTATTCACAAAAGATGTGCAGAGTTTACCTAGGAAAATTTCAGACCAATGGGTCTGACATCAGTGGTTGGTAAGTTGATGGAGAAGATTCTGAAAGGCAGGATTATTGACGATTTGCAGAGGCATGATATGATTTGGAACAGTCAGCATGGGTTTGTCAAAGGCAGGTCGTCACTTACAATCCTGACTGAATTTTTTGAGGATGTGGTTAAACACTTTGAGGAAGGTAGAGCCGTAGACTGATTTCGGCATGGTATTTGATAAGGTACGACCTGCAAGACTTACTTAGATACTAAACTGGCCTGGGATACAAGGAGACATGGCTCTGTGGATACAGAACAGGCTGGCAAATAGAAGGCAAGAATGGTTGTGGACGGGTCGTCTTCTGCATAGAGTTCGGTGACAAGAGGTATGCCTCAGGGATGTGTACGGTTACTCCTACTCTTCGAGATTTTTTTAAAAATGACTTGGATGATGAAGCCGAGAGATTCGCTTGTAAAGACGCTGGCAGCACAAATGTTGGGGCTGTACTGGATAGTGTGGACGGTGTCAGAGTTTACAGCGGTATATTGATACGATTCTAAAGTGGGCTGAGACTTGGCAGATGGAATTCAACACTGACCAGTGTGAGGAGGTTGAAATTCGAAGGTCAGATAGGATGGCAGAATATAGTACTGATGCTACGACTCTTGACTTTGTGGAGGATCGGAGGGATAAAGAGGTCCGAGTCCATAGAGCGCTCAAAGCTGCTGTGCAGGTTGACTGTGGTTATTCAGGCAAATGGTGCATTGGATTTCATCAGTCATGCGACTGACGTTAACACAAGAATCCTGTTCATATTCTGTCCTACAGATTGTGGTCCCGGTCAATTGTGACCCAGCCCAAGAATCCCCTCATAACAAGTGTCTCTACCAAGTTGAGAAATATAGATCTATTTAGAACGTATAAGTAAACTATCAGACAATAATAAATGTGTGATTAATCCTTAGTTAGTGCTTCAAGGATCTAAAATACATTTCAATAGATACGGGTGAAATTGGTCACGAAACAACCTCAGAGTACATTAATCCATAATTACTGTTTCAGAGATTTAATATCCTTTTAAATAGATACGGGTAAAATTTGACCTGGAAGAGCCTCACTGTAAAAAAAAAAAATTGTAGCACCTGTACAAAAGTGCAGACTTTTAAAATATTTTCATTGTCGCGCTTTTTAGATCACTTTAAGAAAAGTCATCAGCTGGTGGAGATGGCATTTAGTACGCACTTCCTGTTGTCAATCGCCAAATATGACCCGAACAGACTGTAACGGGATAGAGCCGAGAGGTGGTTTTGCAGCTATATAGGTTCGAGCTCAAAACCCACTTGGAGTACCGTGCTCAATTTTGGACGTCTTATTACTGGAAGGATGATGTAACCATAGAAACCGTGCAGAAGTTATTTACAATGATGCTTCCCGGATTGATTTTCATGCCTTACGAGACGAATGATTACCATTCCTGCAGAATAACTAACAGGATATTCTAATTTCCCCGGTAGGGTTTAAAGGACACGCTGGCATGCCTCAAGAAATAACGCCGGAAGCATCAAATGAAAATGAACAACACCAGAAAGACCGCCCTCAATCTCATAATGGTTCCAAGCAAAATCTTGATGCTGATCGATATCCGGCCAAATCTCAGCCATGGACTTTGAAACAACCAGTTCACGAAAGCAAAGAAACCATCGACAGGAAAGACGATGAAGATCAAACATCGTCAACACAAGGAGCGGAGATGCAAAGCCTAAAAGAGAATATTGATGGGAATGGTAAGGGTGTTTTATTTTGTTACAATAAAAAGCAGCAAAATGCGTTTTAAAGATAATGCACAGAGAATATTTCAGCCGTGTTCTGAAGCACGAGGACAAATGATTATATTACAGCAGTTTCTTCGATGAGCTCAATATAAACTGAAGCAGTTTATCATTTTGTGAAAATAGAATATTTCGCCCAGGAAACCAACATAAAATGCCGCAGGAACTCTGCAAGTCAGGCCGCACGTTATGAAACAACTAAACTGTCATTGTCCAACTTGTGTGCTATTGTACTCAGATCAGAACCTGTGCTGGCTGCTGCTCATCCAGCTGGCAGAGTTGAAGCCTGACATTAGGGGAGATATGTTGGAGATTTTGGAAAGAATCAAGTTTGTTAAGTCATCGGGTTCGTACGGGATGTACCATAGGATAATGTGGGAAAAGGGAGTGGAGACTGCTGAAAGTCCGACGATGATCTTTGCATCATCAATGGAGAGGGGTGAGTTTCCGGAGGATTGGAGGTTTCCCAATGTTATACCCTTATTCACAAAAGATGTGCAGAGTTTACCTAGGAAAATTTCAGACCAATGGGTCTGACATCAGTGGTTGGTAAGTTGATGGAGAAGATTCTGAAAGGCAGGATTATTGACGATTTGCAGAGGCATGATATGATTTGGAACAGTCAGCATGGGTTTGTCAAAGGCAGGTCGTCACTTACAATCCTGACTGAATTTTTTGAGGATGTGGTTAAACACTTTGAGGAAGGTAGAGCCGTAGACGGATTTCGGCATGGTATTTGATAAGGTACGACCTGCAAGACTTACTTAGATACTAAACTGGCCTGGGATACAAGGAGACATGGCTCTGTGGATACAGAACAGTCTGGCAAATAGAAGGCAAGAATGGTTGTGGACGGGTCGTCTTCTGCATAGAGTTCGGTGACAAGAGGTATGCCTCAGGGATGTGTACGGTTACTCCTACTCTTCGAGATTTTTTTAAAAATGACTTGGATGATGAAGCCGAGAGATTCGCTTGTAAAGACGCTGGCAGCACAAATGTTGGGGCTGTACTGGATAGTGTGGACGGTGTCAGAGTTTACAGCGGTATATTGATACGATTCTAAAGTGGGCTGAGACTTGGCAGATGGAATTCAACACTGACCAGTGTGAGGAGGTTGAAATTCGAAGGTCAGATAGGATGGCAGAATATAGTACTGATGCTACGACGCTTGACTTTGTGGAGGATCGGAGGGATAAAGAGGTCCGAGTCCAAAGAGCGCTCAAAGCTGCTGTGCAGGTTGACTGTGGTTATTCAGGCAAATGGTGCATTGGATTTCATCAGTCATGCGACTGACGTTAACACAAGAATCCTGTTCATATTCTGTCCTACAGATTGTGGTCCCGGTCAATTGTGACCCAGCCCAAGAATCCCCTCATAACAAGTGTCTCTACCAAGTTGAGAAATATAGATCTATTTAGAACGTATAAGTAAACTATCAGACAATAATAAATGTGTGATTAATCCTTAGTTAGTGCTTCAAGGATCTAACACATTTCAATAGATACGGGTGAAATTGGTCACGAAACAACCTCAGAGTACATTAATCCATAATTACTGTTTCAGAGATTTAATATCCATTTAAATAGATACTGGTAAAATTTGACCTGGAAGAGCCTCACTGTAAAAAACAAAATTGTAGCACCTGTACAAAAGTGCAGACTTTTAAAATATTCTCATTGTCGCGCTTTTTAGATCAGTTTAAGAAAAGTCATCAGCTGGTGGAGATGGCATTTCGTACGCACTTCCTGTTGTCAATCGCCAAATATGACCCGAACAGACTGTAACGGGATAGAGCCGAGAGGTGGTTTTGCAGCTATATAGGTTCGAGCTCAAAACCCACTTGGAGTACCGTGCTCAATTTTGGACGTCTTATTACTGGAAGGATGATGTAACCATAGAAACCGTGCAGATGTTATTTACAATGATGCTTCCCGGATTGATTTTCATGCCTTACGAGACGAATGATTACCATTCCTGCAGAATAACTAACAGGATATTCTAATTTCCCCGGTAGGGTTTAAAGGACACGCTGGCATGCCTCAAGAAATAACGCCGGAAGCATCAAATGAAAATGAACAACACCAGAAAGACCGCCCTCAATCTCATAATGGTTCCAAGCAAAATCTTGATGCTGATCGATATCCGGCCAAATCTCAGCCATGGACTTTGAAACAACCAGTTCACGAAAGCAAAGAAACCATCGACAGGAAAGACGATGAAGATCAAACATCGTCAACACAAGGAGCGGAGATGCAAAGCCCAAAAGAGAATATTGATGGGAATGGTAAGGGTGTTTTATTTTGTTACAATAAAAAGCAGCAAAATGCGTTTTAAAGATAATGCACAGAGAATATTTCAGCCGTGTTCTGAAGCACGAGGACAAATTTTTATATTACAGCAGTTACTTCGATGAGCTCAATATAAACTGAAGCAGTTTATCATTTTGTGAAAATAGAATATTTCGCCCAGGAAACCAACATAAAATGCCGCAGGAACTCTGCAAGTCAGGCTGCACGTTATGAAACAACTAAACTGTCATTGTCCAACTTGTGTGCTATTGTACTCAGATCAGAACCAGTGCTGGCAGCTGCTCATCCAGCTGGCAGAGTTGAAGCCTGACATTAGGGGAGATATGTTGGAGATTTTGGAAAGAATCAAGTTTGTTAAGTCATCGGGTTCGTACGGGATGTACCATAGGATAATGTGGGAAAAGGGAGTGGAGACTGCTGAAAGTCCGACGATGATCTTTGCATCATCAATGGAGAGGGGTGAGTTTCCGGAGGATTGGAGGTTTCCCAATGTTATACCCTTATTCACAAAAGATGTGCAGAGTTTACCTAGGAAAATTTCAGACCAATGGGTCTGACATCAGTGGTTGGTAAGTTGATGGAGAAGATTCTGAAAGGCAGGATTATTGACGATTTGCAGAGGCATGATATGATTTGGAACAGTCAGCATGGGTTTGTCAAAGGCAGGTCGTCACTTACAATCCTGACTGAATTTTTTGAGGATGTGGTTAAACACTTTGAGGAAGGTAGAGCCGTAGACTGATTTCGGCATGGTATTTGATAAGGTACGACCTGCAAGACTTACTTAGATACTAAACTGGCCTGGGATACAAGGAGACATGGCTCTGTGGATACAGAACAGGCTGGCAAATAGAAGGCAAGAATGGTTGTGGACGGGTCGTCTTCTGCATAGAGTTCGGTGACAAGAGGTATGCCTCAGGGATGTGTACGGTTACTCCTACTCTTCGAGATTTTTTTAAAAATGACTTGGATGATGAAGCCGAGAGATTCGCTTGTAAAGACGCTGGCAGCACAAATGTTGGGGCTGTACTGGATAGTGTGGACGGTGTCAGAGTTTACAGCGGTATATTGATACGATTCTAAAGTGGGCTGAGACTTGGCAGATGGAATTCAACACTGACCAGTGTGAGGAGGTTGAAATTCGAAGGTCAGATAGGATGGCAGAATATAGTACTGATGCTACGACTCTTGACTTTGTGGAGGATCGGAGGGATAAAGAGGTCCGAGTCCATAGAGCGCTCAAAGCTGCTGTGCAGGTTGACTGTGGTTATTCAGGCAAATGGTGCATTGGATTTCATCAGTCATGCGACTGACGTTAACACAAGAATCCTGTTCATATTCTGTCCTACAGATTGTGGTCCCGGTCAATTGTGACCCAGCCCAAGAATCCCCTCATAACAAGTGTCTCTACCAAGTTGAGAAATATAGATCTATTTAGAACGTATAAGTAAACTATCAGACAATAATAAATGTGTGATTAATCCTTAGTTAGTGCTTCAAGGATCTAAAATACATTTCAATAGATACGGGTGAAATTGGTCACGAAACAACCTCAGAGTACATTAATCCATAATTACTGTTTCAGAGATTTAATATCCTTTTAAATAGATACGGGTAAAATTTGACCTGGAAGAGCCTCACTGTAAAAAAAAAAATTGTAGCACCTGTACAAAAGTGCAGACTTTTAAAATATTTTCATTGTCGCGCTTTTTAGATCACTTTAAGAAAAGTCATCAGCTGGTGGAGATGGCATTTAGTACGCACTTCCTGTTGTCAATCGCCAAATATGACCCGAACAGACGGTAACGGTATAGAGCCGAGAGGTGGTTTTGCAGCTATATAGGTTCATGCTCAAAACCCACTTGGAGTGCCGTGCTCAATTTTGGACGTCTTATTACTGGAAGGATGATGTAACCATAGAAACCGTGCAGAAGTTATTTACAATGATGCTTCCCGGATTGATTTTCATGCCTTACGAGACGAATGATTGCCATTCCTGCAGAATAACTAACAGGATATTCTAATTTCCCCGGTAGGGTTTAAAGGACACGCTGGCATGCCTCAAGAAATAACGCCGGAAACATCAAATGAAAATGAACAACACCAGAAAGACCGCCCTCAATCTCATAATGGTTCCAAGCAAAATCTTGATGCAGATCGATATCAGGCCAAATCTCAGCCATGGACTTTGAAACAACCAGTTCACGAAAGCAAAGAAACCATCGACAAGGATGTCGATGAAGATCAAACATCGTCAACACAAGGAGCGGAGATGCAAAGCCCAAAAGAGAATATTGATGGGAATGGTAAGGGTGTTTTATTTTGTTACAATAAAAAGCAGCAAAATGCGTTTTAAAGATAATGCACAGAGAATATTTCAGCCGTGTTCTGAAGCACGAGGACAAATGTTTATATGACAGCAGTTACTTCGATGAGCTCAATATAAACTGAAGCAGTTTATCATTTTGTGAAAATATTATATTTAGCCAGGAAACCCACATAAAATGCTGCAGGATCTCTGCAAATCAGGCCGCACGTTATGAAACAACTAAACTGTCATTGTCCAACTTGTGTGCCATTGTACTCAGATCAGAACCTGTGCTGGCAGCTGCTCATCCAGCTGGCAGAGTTGAAGCCTGACATTAGGGGAGATATGTTGGAGATTTTGGAAAGAATCAAGTTTGTTAAGTCATCGGGATCGTACGGGATGTACCATAGGATAATGTGGGAAAAGGGAGTGGAGTCTGCTGAAAGTCCGACGATGATCTTTGCATCATCAATGGAGAGGGGTGAGTTTCCGGAGGATTGGAGGTTTCTCAATGTTATACCCTTATTCACAAAAGATGTGCAGAGTTTACCCAGGAAAATTTCAGACCTCTGGGTCTGACATCAGTGGTTGGTAAGTTGATGGAGACGATTCTGAAAGGCAGGATTAATGACGATTTGCAGAGGCATGATATGATTTGGAACAGTCAGCATGGCTTTGTCAAAGGCAGGTCGTCACTTACAATCCTGACTGAATTTTTTGAGGATGTGGTTAAACACTTTGAGGAAGGTAGAGCCGTAGACGGATTTCGGCATGGTATTTGATAAGGTACGACCTGCAAGACTTGCTTAGATGCTAAACAGGCATGGGATACAAGGAGACATGGCTCTGTGGATACAGAACAGGAGATGCAAAGGCCAGAATAGAATATTTATGAGAATCATAAGGGTGTTTTATTTTGTTACAATAAACAGCAGCAAAATGCGTTTTAAGGATAATGCTTAGAGAATATTTCAGTCGTGTTCTGAAGCACGAGGACTAATGATCATATTACTGCAGTTATTTCGATGAGCTCAATATAAACTGAAGCAGTTTATCATTTTGTTAAAACAGTATATTTAGCCCAGGAAACCCACTGAAAGTGCTACAGGAACGTTGCAAGTCAGGCAGCAAGTTATGAAATAACTAAACTGTCATTGTCCAACTTTTGTGCCAGTGTACTCAGATCAGAACCTGTGCTGGCAGCTGCTCATTCAACTGGCAGAGTTAAAGCCGGACATATTTGTCGTACGCACAATGTCAACCTGCAGAACAGATTGGCTCGCGAGTATCTGAAGGTTCAAACATGTACTGTTTCATTTCTACATCTCCTGTATCGTTCTCCTAAGGTTCAATATCCTATCTCGCCACTCTTTAAAACATCAAGTCTCCTAAAAAACTTCAGGTTTTCTCTTTAATATTATTGTCTTTCTTAGTTACTTTTTCAATCTTTGCCTACTAAATGGCTTTTAATTACCTTCCGATGTTACTTGAAATATTCTTTGTGCCCTAACTTCCCAATAATTTCCTTCGATTATTTGCTCCTCTTTGGCTTCGGTGTTGACGTGACTCTTCTTGATATATAAAGTGGATACAAAAGTGTGAGCACCCCTGATAAATGTTTCTGTTACTGGGAATAGCTATGCGAATATAAAATGAACTGATTTCCCAAAAGCATTATGTTAAAGATGACACATTTCTTCAATATTTTAAAGCAAGATTACTTTTTTTTAATTTCCATCTTTTATATTTCAATATAAAGAAATATATTGAAAATGGGAACGAAGCAAATGTTTGGGCATCCGACATGGTCAGTGCTTACTAACAACCCCTTTGGCAAGTATCACAGCTAGTAAACTTTTGCTGCAGAGAACTCGTGGTGTTTCAATTTTTGTTAGGTGTTTTTCGCATTTTCTTCCTTGCAAAAGTCTTCTACCTCTGTATGATTCTTGGGCCGTCTTGCCTGCACTACTATTTTGAGGTCAATCCACAGATTTCCGATGATGTTTAGGTCGAGGAACTTGAACCTCGTGAGTTCGTTCATTGTGGAGGTTGAGGTGTGTTTCGGATAATAACCTTGTTGTAGAAGCCATCAACTTCAGTTTTTTTCATTATTTTTTTACGGAAAGTGTGATGTTTGCTTCCATAATTTGCTGGTATTTAATTCAATTCATTCTTCCATCTACTAGTAAAATGTTGCCCCTGCCACGATCTGCACCACAAGCCCGAAATATGATCGATACTTCCCTGAGTTAAACAGTCGTATAGGTGTTCTTTTCATGAGAATCTGCACTTTTGTTTTACTCCAAACATGCCTTTGCTCATTGCGGCCAACACGTTCTAGCTTATCTTCATCAGTTCATTGCACTTGTTTCCAAAATTCATCAGGCGTATTTAGATGTTCCCTCGCAGACTTCTGGTGCTGAATTTTCTGGTGTGGACGCAAGAAATGTTTTCTTGCGATGACTCCACAATGAAGGTCATATTTGTGCAAGTATCGCTGCAGAGTACAACAGTTCACCAGCTCTCCAGAGTCTGCTAAATCTTCCTGATGTGTTAATACGGAGTTTTGATTTGTTTTTCTAGCAACCCTGCGAGCAGTTCTCTCAGGAAGGTTTCTTGTTCTTCCAGATCTCAACGAGACATCCACAGTGCTATTAAATTCCATTCCTTAATTGCATTGCGAACTGAGGAATGTGGTACCTCGAAACCCGTTGCTACCTTCAATTATCCTTCTTCTGCTTTGTGGGCGTCATTCATTTCTGTTTTCAGAGTGCTAGCCGGCTGCTTAGAATAGCCCATAGCTGCTGACCTTTTGGAAAAATTTTTGAAGAGACAGGATTTTCAAATATATAACGCTTTGAAATGTGTATCAACTGGCCTTTCCTAACGATGTCTATGAACAAGTCATATTCCTACCAAGCTAATTAAGATCCGGTAAAAGCTATCTGAGAGCTCACATCACTTGGAGTGCCCAAACGTTTGCATGCTACTATAAATTAAAATCCGTTATGACTATTGTAACATTGCCCGTTTGGTATGTACTCTGTATCTATCGTTGTAATTTTTAGATCACATATCATTACTGTTAAAGGATTTCTGTATAACTCCCAGTTGTGTATTGTCTATCGTTGTAGCTGCTTTGCTCTACCCTCAAAGATTCAGCACCTGATTCAGCATCCTATGTCACCTCTTTCTAAAGATTTGATTTCATATTTTTAACAACAGAGCAACATCAATCCCTCTGCCTTACTCTTTGTCCTGTCGAAACAATGTGCATCCTGGGACAGTAATCTCCCAGCTGTCAGCTACTTTCAGCCATGATTCAGTGACACCAATCGGTAACTGTCTACAGGTCCCTGGACCTTTTTCCGTGTACCGTTCGTATTTAAGTGGAAAATCTTCAGTCCTGTGATCTCAGGTTATGATATTGTAATCCGTTTACATTACAAGTCAGCCTGCTAACTACAATTTTGTCTTATCATCAGATTCTCCTGGATAGTGTCTCGCTGCACCTTTTTGTAAATGAAATATCTCATCTTTCTCACTTCGACTCTCTTCGCCTCATCAAATTAGTTTTAACAGACTAACAACTCTCACCAAAATGCTTTGAGGATATTTGTCTCCCCGGGGTGCAGATGTATCCCAGCCCTTTCTGGGAAAGGTCAATAATTTACCAAAAGAGATTTAGAGACATGGAATGATATGTGACACTCAGCATGTCTCTGTGCATGGCACGACATGTCCAACCAATCTAATTTAGTTATTTTTTTCTCTTTTTTTTGAGGAGGTTACTAGAAATACTGAATAAGGTAAGGCAGTGAATGTTGTCCATATGGCTTTTGACTGTATCCTCCATGGGAGTTTGGTCAAAAAGTTTCAGTTGCTTGTCTTTTTAAACGAAGCAACAGTTTGGATTAGACACGATTGGTAAGAGTAGTCAGGAAACGATAGTAAACCTTTACGCTCTCTTACTTGAGGTTCGGTTTCGGCTGCGTTGCTGTCTGAAATCTATGTCAATGTTTCCGATTACAATGTATAAACTCCATCAGCGAATTTGCAATAGATTTGGAATTTATTGCTACCAATGCGAGCAGTCACACTTCGGTCGGAATGACCTGTGCAGGGCTGGGCTTTTTTTTTTCATTTTGACCATAATAAATCAAAGGATTGAGTACAAGTGAATGAATGTCGTCTTATAGTTCAATAACATTTCGGTAAGGCCTAATTTGACACACTATTGTACAATTTTGATCACCAACCTAGGGAAAGATATGAAAGTTTGAAAGAGTTCAGAGTACATATACAAGTATGTTGCCAAGTCCTGAAACAGAGAAGAATGTGATAGATTTGGCAAAGGCATACAGGTAATGAGGGAAAGTGACAGAATAAACCCAAGCAGGATGCTTTTCCACAGAAGCTGCGTGAAACAACAACTACAGTTCATTGGTTAATGATGGAATGTGAAATATTGAAGGGGAATTCTGTGGGGGTGGTGCAGGGAATGAGACTTTCTCACTTAGGCTCGGCAGTTGAACTTGTTCGGTACGGGTGAAACTTATCAAATGACCTGCTTAGGTGCTGTTACGCACTATGGTGTTATGCCGTAAGTTTGTAAGCCCATTAAACATAGGAGCTTAATTAGCCTATTTGTCCCATGGTGCATGTTCTGCAATTCAACCATGGCTGATCGTTTTTTTTTTGTCCTTCTTGTTTTTCGCCCTCCCACGGTTCATTACCCGTAACCTATCACATATGATGTTATGGCTAGTCAAAAAACTGCTTTACGTTGACCCAACAACATGGTCTCCACAGCTGTCTGTGTTAACAAATTTAGAAATTCATCAACATCCTGTTAAAGAAAGTTCTCGGCATTTCTGTTTGAAGTTCATGTCCATTTATATCGAGGCTGCGCCCTCTTGTCCTACAGTTCCCCAACATTGGAAACATATTTTCTATATTTGCACTGTTTTGGACTTTCAATATTCGAAATGTTTCAATGAGGTTCCTTCCTTAACACTCTAAATTCTCGCCAGCAATGTTTCATAGCCATCAAGCATAGCATCGCAACATCTTGAATACTTCTGCATAGAGTTAAGAAACTGCATATGGAATAAGGCCGTACTGCCAGTTATCTGCAGGCTTTCCATCAGCAGCAGGGATGTGGACCACAGATCATAACTGGAAATAGAAACTGCGTGACAAAGGACAATGTTATAATTGTCATGACAGATTTTTACATGGCGTTCAATTGGCAATATCATGTTGATAGAGGATCCCGAGAGAGTGAGTTCGTTGAATGCCTCAGAGATGGCGTTTTATAGCAGTTTGTTGTTAAAGGTATAGGAGCCCTTTGGCGTCCATGTTATACAGTATGATTTATATCACCTTAAAATTTAATAGGGAGAAAGTAAGGTCTGACATTGCAATATTTCAGCGGAGTAAAGGAAATTACAGTTGCATGAGAGAGGATTCATCCAAATAAAATTCGAAGTAAATGCTGGCAACAATGTCGTGAGTTGCTTGGAAAGATGAGAAAGGTGCAGGACAGATGCATTCCAACAACGAAGACATGCTCAAACGGCAAAAACAAGTGGTACAAGTGTGGCTGACTCGGGAAATCAAAACTAGTTAAAATCAACAGAGAGGGCAGACAACAATCAAAAGGTGACGGAAAAATAGAGCATTTTGAAGCATTTAGAAAACCGTCACTGAACTAATAAACGAATCACTGGAAGGCTACAGTTTAAATATAAAAGCAAGCTAGCAAACAATAACAAAGTGAATAGTAAAATCTTGTTCAAGCATGTATAAAAATGAATGAGAGTTTGGAGTGGATATCGGGTCACTAGAAAATGAGGTCGGAGAAAAAAAAAGCGGTGCACAATGGGCTGACAAATGAAATAGATGAGTTTTTTAAACAGTTTTCACTGTGCAAGACACTAGCAGTGCGCCAGATGTTGAAGCTTTTGAGGGAAGAGGAATGTGTGCAGTTACCATTGCAGGGAAGAAGGTGCTGTAAAATCAGAAAGCCAGACCGATAATAAGTCACCCGGACCGGATGAACTGCACCCTCGTGTTCTGAAAGTAGTAGTGACAGAGATTGTGCCGGCATTTCGAAAATCATTGGAATGCAATTATACCTATTTTCAAAACAGACTTTAAGAAATGAGGAAGGCAGCAGAAAACAAGTTATTAGACCAGTCCACATGGCACAACTGTTGGAAAGATGTTGAAGTCAATTGCTAAGTATGAGGTTATGGATTACTTGCTGACACAAGGCAAGAAACGAAAAAGTCAGCATGTTTAACTTAACGGAAACACGTGCCTGACGAACCTACTGTATTCGATGGGGAAATAACTAGTGAGATAGATAAAGGGGATATTGCATATCTGGACTTTCTGAAGCTGCTTACCAATTTAAAGACCTATGCTATTGGGGAAATAGAAAGCCTACAGCACAAGGCCGTGCCGATCATGAACTTACATTAGAAATTATCTCGGATTCCCCACAGCTCTCTAATTTTCTAAGCTCCATGTACCTATCCAGCATTCTCTTAAACGACCCTGTCGTATCCACCATCGCCGGCAGTGCATTTGCCTCACTCACCAGTCTCTGCATAAAAAAAAAACTTAACTTCAACATTTCCTCTGTACGTACTTCCAAGCACCATAAAACTGTGACCCTTCGTATTAGTCATTTTAGCTCTGATATAAAGCTTCTCACTATCCACACTATCAATGCCTCGCATCGTCTTTACCAACTCAATCAGGTCACCTGTCATCTTACGTCGCTCCAAGGAGAAGAGATCGAGTTCACTCAACTGTTTCTCAAAATGCGTGCCCTCCAAACCAGGTAACATCCTTGAAAATCTCCTCTGCACCTGTCCTATGGCTTTCTCATACTTCCTGTAGTGAGGCGAACAGAACTGAGCACAATGTTCCAAGTGGGGTCTGACCAGGGTCCTATATAGCTGCAGCATGACCAATCTCCTCTTAAACTCGGTCCCACGATTGATGAAGGCCAATGCACCGTATCTGTTCTTAACCACAGATTCAACCTGCGCAGCGACTTTAAGTGTCTTATAGTCTCTGACCCCACGATCCCACTGATACTCCACACTGTCAAGAGTCTTTCCATTAATACTATATCCTGTCATCCTATTAGACCTAACAAAATCAGCCATCTGACACTTATTTGTGTTGATCTCTATCTGCCGTTTTTTCAGCACTGTTTTGCATCCCATCAATGTCGAACGGCAACCTCAGACAGCCATCCACACTCTACACAACGCCTCCAAACTTTGTGTCATCAGCAAATTTAGCAACCCAAAACTCCACTTCCTCATCAAGGTCATTTATAAATATCACGAAGAATAGGGGTCCAAAACAGATCCCTGAGTCACTGCACTGGTCTCCGGCCTCCCTGTAGAATATCACATATCGGCAACCACACGTTGCCTTCTCTGGGCATGCAAATTCTGGATTCACAAAACAATGTCCCGTTGGTTGTCATACTTCCTTACGTTCTCAAAAAGTCTTGCATGGTTTACCTTATCAAATGCCTTGCTGAAATCCATCAACACACTGCATCTTTTGCCCTACATTCATATGTGTTTTCAGTCACGTCTTCAAAAAAATCAATGAGGTTCGACCTGCCTATGACACAGCCATGATGACTATTCCTAATCATACTATACGTCTGCAAATGTTCATAAATACTGGATCTCTCAATCTTTCCTATCAAGTTGACAATCACTAAAGTAAGACTCATTGGTCTATAATTTCCTGAGCTACCTCTACTCCCTTTCTTGAATAAGGGAAAAACATCCACAACACGCCAATCCTCCGTAACGTCTCCTGCCCCCATTGATGATGAAAATATCATCGCCAGAGGCGCAGCAATCTCCTCACCCACCTCCAACAGCAGCCTGGGATAAATCTCGTCAGGTTCCGTTGACTAATCCAACATGATGCTTTCCAAATGCCGCAGGTCACCGTCTTCCTAATAAATACATATGTTCAAGCTTTTCTGTCCTCTGTAATCATCCGTACAATCGCCAAGGTCCTTTTACGTAGTGAAAATTGAAGAAAATAATTCATTAAGTACCTTTTCTGTCTTTTCTGTTTTCCATTGTCAACTTGATTGGTCCTATTCTCTCACATCTTATCCTCTTGCACTTCAAATTCTTGTAGAATGCCTTTGGGTTCTCCTTAATCCTGTCCGCAAAGTGCTTCTCATGGCCTGTTCTGCACTCCTAATTTCCTTCTTATGCTCCTTCCTGCAGTCCTTATAATCTTGCAGATCATTACCATTGCTTAATTTTTGAACCTTTTGTAAGCTTTTCTTTTTCACTAGATTTACGAAAGCCTTTGTACACCATGGTTCCTGTACCCTACCATCGTTTCCCTATCTCATTGGAACGTACCTAGGCCGAACTCCACGCAAATACCCCGAAAGCATTAGCCACATTTCGGCCGTACATATTCCTGAGATCAACTGTTCCCAATTTCTGCTTCCAAGTTACTACTTATTATCCTCATATTTCCCATTACTCCAGTTAAACGCTTTCCAAACGTGTGTATTCATACCCCTTATAAGATAAGGGTTGATCGAAAATTTGTTCTTCTGTTGAAATTGGAAATGAGGGGCAGTACATATCCTTTGGTAAGAAGGTTCTGCTCTGCGATTGTGTTGTTACCCGATTATCCGCTTGAAAGGAACGATTAGAAGATTTTCAAAAATAGACTTTCCTGTTGAATATTTCTATAAAATGTTATCGAATATTGAGCGTGTTGCGTTTGTTTTATGGTTTTTGTTTTTTGCTTTTCTGAGGTAATATCGTCATGATGGACGTGAGTAAAATTGCTCCCGCTACAGAGATTAGACAATCGATAAAATTGTCTAACCCAGTGATTTGTGAAATAAAATTCATCCAAGTAAAATATTGGAGACAAATTTCGAAGTTGCCTTCTTCAAAAGAGTGGTACAAAGACATACGCCTTCCTCCCAGATTACTAACTCAGTGTGATTTGTGCATCACAGTCGGAGGCTGTTGAGACACTAAGTCACAACTCATGTCCTCTTGTTTGAATCTCCCCTACACTCAATGGCAAATCATGTTCACGTGAACTCTACCTATACCCCTCATAATTATAAATACCTCTATCGAGTCCCCCTTACACCTTCCACGCTCAAAAGTATAAATAACTAACTTGTTCAACCTTTGAAACACAGGCACCATTCCAGTAAATTTTCTCTGTGCTTTCTCTATTTTGTTGATATATTCCCGATAATTCGGCGACTAGAACTGTAAACAATAATCCAAATTTGTCCTTACCAATGCCTTGTACAATTTTACCATGACATCCCAACTCCTATATTCAATGCATTGATTTATAAAGGCAAACATACCAAAAGCTTTCTTCACCACCCTATCCACATGAGATTCCAGCTTCAGGGAACTATTATTCCTAAATCACTCTGTTCTTCTGCATTCATCAATGCCCTACCATTTACCATGTATGTCCGATCTGGATTATCCCTACCAAAATGTAGCACCTTATACGTACCAGCATTTTACTCCCTACCATCGTTCAGCCCACTCTTTTAACTGGCCTAAATCTCTCTGCAAGCTTTGAAAACCCTACTTAATTATCGAAAAAAATCACATATGAACATTTATTGGAATGCTCAGCTTGTGATTCGTCCAGTCACCTTGACATTTCAAGCACTTAAAATCACAAGTGCTCGAGGTAAGGCTCGAACTCATAGCCTTGGTTTGGGCATTTCTCCTCCGCGTACTACCATATAAGTACCGTGCGCTAACCGATTGCGCCACTAGAGCTCTATACAATTGGGGTGTCTGAAGTTAGAAAATGCAATATATGGAAAAGATTTGGGCGTTCTGTTAGACTCGTCATTATCAACATCTACACAAAGCACAGAAGTGATTCAGATGGATAATAAAATTTTGCACTATGTAATTCACTCAGTAGAGTGGAGGTCCATAGATATCCTTCTTAAGAGGTATAATACGCGTGTGCGTCCACGCCTTGAGTACTGTGTATAGTTTTGGTCTTCACATTTTGTGAGGGATCTGAAGGCACTGGATAGTTCAAAGAGGGCGACGAAACTCATTCCAGGTCCGCAGGGTTTGAGCAGTGAAATAATTAAATCATTTTGGCCTAGGTATATGTGGAATAAGAGGAGACATGATAGACCTGTTCAAATTCATTCAGGGTATCAGTAAAGTGGATGTCAGCTATTGCTTCAGAATTAATCAATCAAAGGGAAACAGTGAAACAGGTGGAGTTTGCCTGAGTAAAGTTTTCAATCCAACATCAGGAGGCGTTTCTTTGCACTGCTGTTAGTAGCCACATGCAAAAATCTACCGAGTTGTCCAGTTGAAAGAACTACCTTAGAGACTCTGAATCGAAAATCCACGGATATTTCAAAGGCTACGTGGATACATATTTTGCAAGGTTTATTGAAAAATAATAGTCTGCTCTTGTCATACACTTTCTAATGTACTTAAAACGCACCTGTGCTTCCAAGAGAACAAGATAGATCAAAAAAAAAGTTCACACACATTCATACTGATTAATGTTGTCTTAGACAGTATACTAAATGGATTGTTCTTTTTTTTTCCTAAACAAGCAATACATTTATTATGTGATTTGCTGACTTTGAGGTTTTGCTTCCTGGCTGTGTCTGTGTGTATATTGCATCTACTGTACTTCACATACTGCTAATAAGTGTGTATGTATATCGTTGTTGTATATACTGAATGCGTGCTGTGTGTATGTGTGAGTTTAGTCATTTCAGCATTTCATGACCTGCAACAGGAAGAACAAGAGTTGAAAGTAGAAAAAGCAGGGAACAGGCAATGGCTTGGGAAATGTAATTCTTATGACCGGGAAGCTTCTGAGCAGCAACGACAAATATGCTCTAAGTTTGGCTGTACCGCAGAAAAAGCTTGAAGATCATACATGTGTGTCAAGGGATAAAACGTAATTATTGTACCTTCTACATCGGCTTCCCGCTCTTTTTTATTGTCTCCTGATATTAGCGGTAAACCGATGCAGAATGTGTGGTGCTGCCCGAAAAACATTTTCGCTACAAATAGTATTAAAAAGGGAGAAACATGAACAAAATACAGGCTAACAAAAAGAAATTTGTTCCCTCAATATTATAAGTAAGATGGAGAAATGCTAACAGCTTTAAAATTGCATCAGTTAACCAAGGTGTAATCGAATGTGCATTGCACTTCATGGAAAAAAAAATAAAAAGTGCTAAGATTAGAACTCGAAACAGGTTATACTTCACAGAAAGTATCCAGTAATAAAAAGCAAAGTCCTACGGATAAAAGAGAGAAATTAGTCAGTGGATGACGAAACAACAAATAGATTAAGATAAGGAAAAGAAAATAAGATAGTCTGTGTATGACGAGTTACCCAATGAACAAGTAGTCCTTGGGGTACAGTCAGGCTCTGTCTTTATATATGCTTTGCCGCTCGCTTCAGTGCACGGCAGGCGACGCCGATGCTTTTTTACTGGTAAGTGAGGGGGATTGTTGTTTCGATGCTGCTTTTGTGTGGGATGTGGCAGCTAGTGGGATTCAGGATTATAACATTTAACTATCATTTATTCTTTGTGTTACTCTGTTTACTTGGATGTTTACGAAGAAAATGAATTTCAATATGTATAATGCATACATTTCTCTGACATTAAATTTGCATTTGGAAACTTTGAAACCTTTGACTATACCAGCTCTTAACTGAAAACAGGATTATGTCGTTGAATTCAAAGTTTTCGTGACGACAATAATCAAATTTAATTTTCAATTTTAAGTTAGATAGATATGTTATGAAGAACAACTTAAAACACATTTAATTTATAGTGATGTTGCATATCCAAAATGAGGGACGATTATTATCACTTTTGTCAGTTTGTAATTCCCTTTACTTATACCATGAACAAAGCGTAGAACTACATTTTATGTTTATTCCTTTTCAGATGTGAAACGACAACACAGAAACAATCTCGGAACCGAGAGTATGGAACAAAACTTGCCCAAGGCGCGTTTAATTTCTGACATCTACGTTGAGCCAAAGATTACAATGA
Source organism: Hypanus sabinus (assembly GCF_030144855.1). Taxonomy (NCBI): domain Eukaryota; kingdom Metazoa; phylum Chordata; class Chondrichthyes; order Myliobatiformes; family Dasyatidae; genus Hypanus; species Hypanus sabinus. The sequence goes on from NW_026781382.1 coordinate 935,800, forward strand.
AACAACATGAACATGAAAATTTAACAGGAGAAACAAATACGCATATTTGTGAAGTGGAGTACAATGAATCATTCACACTAAGCAACATTGAATCTGATGAAACCACCATCAGCGTTGTCTATGGAGCTGCAGGGATGGGGAAAACAACCCTAATACAAAAGATAATCAATGATTGGGCCAGGGAAGTGAAATTTCGGGAATTCGATTTTGTCCTTCCTTTCAAAATTCAGAACTTAAATGCAATAAAATCTCCAATAGCGTTAAGTACGTTGATCATTGACTCATATCCTTACTTCAAAGATTATCTGGATCATCTATGGAGTGAACCCAAAAAGTTATTGTTTATATTTGATGAGCTGGACCAATTGTATCGAACATTCACTCTCCCTGATACTCATAGGAACGTGGATCCACGATTCAGAGGTACGGACACAGAGTCTAAATATCTTGTATGCGATATCGTACGCTGTCTCCTACAGGGTGAATTTCTGAGAGGTTGCTCAGTGCTGATCACAACTCGAGATTGGAAACTGGACGTTCTCCATCACGCAACAACAGATTCAACTTTCGAACTTATGGGATTCACTTCTGAGAAAGCAAAACAGTATTTTCGCCGTTATCTCCGCAATGGACAGAGAGCAAATACAATTTTGGAATTCATTGAGCAGAGCAACATATTGTGTAACATGTGTAGTGACCCTCTGTTTTGTGTCACCCTCGCCTCGTCACTGGAGTCTTTTCAGGCACAAGGAGAAGAACAGACAACAATCCCCATCGGAATCCATACCCAGGTGCTCTCTGACTACGTCGCACAACTTCTCGCAAAATGTGGTTACGACGGTAATACAAACCAGAAGTGTTTAAGTCTAGTTGGCGAACTGGCAGACAAGGGAATTAAACAAAACACACTTTTGATTGAAGGCAACGCATTAACAGCTTTGGATTCCTGTCCCCCCATGTTTATCTCTGCATTTCTGTACCAGGATCCAGACAAACAGAGTGATGGTGTTATTTACGAATTCAGGCACTCTGTTTTACGAGACTTCCTTGCTGCACTTACCAATGTCCTAAATGCTCCAGTATCTCGACTGAAACAGATACTACATGAACGACCTACAGACATTACGGGGAGATTCAGTATATTTTCAATTTTTCTTGTCGGCCTGTCTTCTCGGAAGTCAACAGATCGCCTAGAGAGGGAACTGCAGACATTCCGCACTGAAGTTACTTCATGCATCTCCGAATGGCTCTCACAAAGTGTCAGCAGACGCTTGAAGGACATGGATACGAAGCATACTCAAAGAATGTTTCTTTGCATATTGTACTGCTTACTTGAATTTAGAGATAATGAAATAATGAAGGAAGTGCTGAATCTCATTACAAGCATTAAATTAAATCACCTTCGTCTCAAATCTCCCGACTGTATTGTTTTATCCAGAACATTAATGTCCCTTCAAATGATTCAAGAACTGGACCTCAGTTCGTGCTTTGCACAACCAGTGGCAATTTGGAAACTGGAAGAAGTGCTGCCCAGATGTGTAATTCTCAGGTAAAGTATCAAATACTTCAATATATAAAAAATATACACATATCATCATACAATGACCATGCTGTTGAGTGTACGAATCACACTGGAGCGAAATAATCAAACATATTTTCGTCATTGACTTAGGTTAATCGGATGGTCTAATTTGATAAGTTCTCGGAAGTTTTAGATTACCATGAAGTATTTTTCCCTTAAATATTATTTGTGTATGGTCCAAGAAAGCATCCTTTCGTATTGTATTTTAAAGTGGCTTGCAATCTCTTCGCGATTGTCTCAAATACCTTTCTTGTTAAAGGGCAAACATTTTGTCCTGCAACGGTTTACTACACGGAGTAGCACAATAACAAGGAGGAAGATCCGTTTGATTAATCCATGCTACTTGAAGTATTGCGGAGTGGATTTGTAGTATGGGTTAGTTCTTGACAGCGGACGTGCTTGACAGAGAACGTTCTTCTCTCCTGGAAATGGGAAGTCGCCCACTAAATAGAGGTCTAAAGCAGATGACATCATTTGCTGAGATTCATTTATTTGTTTACCTGAATGATAAATTGCAGTTATTTGTGTGTGTGCGTGCGTGTGTCTGTGTGTCTGTGTGTGTGTGTGTGTGTGTGTGTGTGTGTGTGTGTGTGTGTGTGTGTGTGTGTGTGTGTGTGTGTGTGTGTGTAAATAATTTACAACTTTGTGGCCTGCCTGAGTACTCCATGGACAGTGCAGTGAATTTCAAGTTGAGTAATTAGACTCAAATGGAACGTTGACCTAAAAGCAATACTTGTATAACTGAGTTTGTATTACCTTTGCTACACCATGTGAGAATTAAGCAGAATGACTTAATGGAATAGAGTTCAGAGTTTTCAGTATCCGGATCAATTAATTATTCGTGTTTATATTGAATGTTCAGATTGAACCAGAATAACCTACAAGATTCTGGAGTGAAGCGCCTCTTCGATGTTCTCAAAAACAGTAACGTAAAAACACTGGCGTAAGTAATTGTTTATGATGTCAAGCGTCAAGAGGAAGAGCTGGCCTTCAGTTGTGTTTATCTTTAGCGCATTAGGTCTTATAAAAGAGTCCAACTGATTCATCAGCACACAAATGATTGCAGAAGCTATAACGTGCAATGATGGGGTGGTAAATTGGATGTGTATGTGTGCAGATGATAATAAGTTAGGTGGTGTTGTGGATAAGGAAGTAGGCTTTCAAAGTTTGCAAAGAGATATAGAACAGTTAGAAGAGAGGGCTGAACGATGGAAGATGGAGTTTAATGCTGATAAGTGTGAGGTGCTACATTTTGGTATGAAATAATCCAAATAGGACATACATGGTTAATCGTATGGCATTGCAGTAGAACAGAGTGATCTAGGAATAATGGTGCATAGTTCCCTGAAGGTGGAATCTCATGTGGATAGGGTGGTGAGGAAAGCTTTTGGTTTGGGATGCATTGTTAAAATAGTACAAGTCATTGGTAAGGCCGAATTTGGAGTATTGTGTACAGTTCTGTTCAACCGAATTATAGGAAAGATGTCAACAAAATAGAGACAATACAGAGAAGATTTACCAGAACGTTACTTGGGTTTCAGCACCTAAGTTACAGGGAAATAGTGAACAATTTAGGTTATTCTTTGGAGCGTAGAAGGTTGAGGGGGGACTTGATAGACGCATTTAAAATTATGAGGGGGATACATAGAGTTGACGAGGATAGGCTTTCTCCATTGAGAGCAGGGGAGATTCAAACAAGAAGACATGTGTTGAGACTTAGGGGACATACATTTAGGGGTAACATGAGGGGGAATTTATTTAGTCAGAGAGTGGTAGCTGTGTGGAATGAGCTTCAAGTAAAAGTGGTAGTGGCTGTTTCGGTATTGTCATTTAAAATAAAATTGGAATGGAGGGTTACGGGCAGAGTGCTGGTCAGTGGGATTAGGAGAGAGTAAGCGTTCGGCACGGACTAAAAGGGCCGAGATAGCCTGTTCCCCTGCTCTAATTTTTATCTGGTTATATTATATGACAATCAAGCTGCTGAAAATCAAATGGTCAGGCGTCACCTATGCAGGGAAAGATATTGGTAGAGACCATGCATGAAAATTTAGTGTGCTGACCGACGATTGATGGGAAATAATGGAAACAGCGGCATGACATAACTGAAATATTACAGCTGCACTTATGCATCTATAAAGCGCAGATCGTTCTAATTAAAAGTGATAGGTTTTCAAAGTTGGGAGACTGTTGAAAACTGGATGGCAGGAGTAAACATAGAAGTAGTTAATGAAAAGGGGCAGATGACGCCCGTGCAGTTGCGGAGATGGTTAAGGTAGACGCAGAATTGTAAACTGCAGTGTAGACACAAGAGTCTGAAAAATAGTGTAAGTAATCTGAGAGAAATGTGATCAGTCTATCGCGTTAAGGGATGGACGATGTGCAGATAAAACTAAACAGAAGCTATTGTAGTTATTGCCTTTCTTCTCCGCTTTCACCGAGGATCTATTTTTTTCTCAGCTCGAAATAGCAAACTTTTCTTTCCCAAGTTTGGTGCTCCAGGCCCTGAGGAGATCACCCCACGTATGCTAGTTGTTCCTGTGTTTGTCCATATTTAGACAACAATGAAGCTGATTAAAAGTAGCTATGAAGACTCCATATTTATATGAGAGCCCATGGTTGAAGAAATTCTGATGTCACATGCATTTACATAAGTATAACGAAACTCTGCAAGGCGGGAATGCGTCTGCATATGGGTTATGAGTACATCTGAGTGTGCGTGTGTGCGAGTGTGTGTTCACTATTTAACTCGACTTCTCGTTTGTTTTCAATGCAGGCTGAAATCTAACCATCTTACAGACAATTGTCTGGAGAGTGTCTTCTCTGCTCTGACTAAAAACACTTCCCTGATGCAGCTGAACCTGAGCAATTCCAGTCAGGATGGAAAACAGACCAATCAATTTACTGATGAAAAACTGAAATATCATTATGAGAGATCCGCTCAGCAGAAGGAAATCAAGTGAGTTCATATTTGTTAGATATATTCTTTCGTTAAGGCAAAAAAAAAGTCATTGATTTCGGTTAAAAAGAAAGATGTTAATTACTTTAAACAATGATTAAAATAACATCATTCTTCAGACGATATAACAATATAATAGTATTAGAAATACATTTTGCTTTTTTATATCTAAAAAAGCATCACCAGCTATTAACTTTTGACGTCTAATTAGGTTTATTTTTCAACAGATGGCTACGCATTAAAGATATTGGACAAGACTTCACACGGTCCAGCAAAGAATCAAACTGTTTAACCCTGATAACAGACTGAACGTCTATAAAATTTTACATTTCATATGAAACTGTATTTGATGATATGGACCGTTTACTTCATCGCAGCCTGGCGATATGGAACAGAATCTGATGTGGACCGTTTAGTTCGATTCAGCATGGTGATAACGCGAGGACCTTTGACACTGTAGAGAACTGAAAACTTAAAGGAAGTTCTCAAATATTTAGAGCAAACACGAGGAAAGCTGCAGATGCTGGAAATTCAAACAACACAAACAAAATGCTATTGGAACACAAAGGCCAAGCAGTTTCTATAAGGAGAAGCGCTGTTGACGTTTCGGGCCGAGATCCTTCGTCAGGACTGACGAAGCGTTCTGTATTTGTTTTTCTCAACTAGTTTGGAGTTTTGCTTTTTGAATTAATAACATAGTGGCGTTGGTAGAATGGTGGAGTTCGCACATCAGTTTAGCAACTATTAATTGTGAGGCTTGAATAAATAGTGAAACGTATCCAAAGGTAGCCGAGCTCTGCAAAGTTTCAATCATTTTTCGCCTTACGTTACCCATTTTATAGCAATATTTATTTTCTAATCTGGTATCAGGGTCTCAGACCGAGGTATTGCCCAGTGTATGGATAATTTAAACGCTGGCCCCGGCAATCCGAGCTTCGGGATCTGAGGCGAGGATTGCGTAAGCCTGTGTCCGGCGACTGTCTTTTCTGCGAATTTTGCAGCGTTTTTGCCCTATAAATAGGATCAACTGAAATATTTATCATCGGTCGACGGCTGCTACATTGAGGCGATCTTACATGGTTCGGAATGTGGTCCTTTGCATCATGTGAGCAGCTTTTTCCATTATTTTATGAGTGTTTATTTCTTAATATGCTTCTTCGGTTTCTTACTTTGTGACTGTCAGTAAACAAATCATAAGGTGAATAATTTATACATTATTCCATATTAGATGTATTTGAATTTTATGTCTCGAATCTTGATGTCAACCCTTGTATCAAAGCAATGTGCAGGAAATAAATAACAATCCGGAGAAAACCTGCACGTGCTGTGAATCCAATCAACTTACAGAAAATACTGGAGGAACTCAACAGGCCAGGCAGGATCAATGGAAAAGTGGAAGCGGTCAACATTTGGTACCGAGACTCTTTAGCAGGACTGCAGAACAAAAAAGATAAGGAGTTATGGTTAAAAGGTTCAGGGAGGGGAGTAAGGAACACAGTTTGAAAGGTGAACCTGGTTGGGTAGATGGTTACAGTAAAGATCAGGAGAGCTGATTGGCGAATGAGATTGACATACCGGGCTGCATAAGGGGAAATCTAATAGGAAAGGACAGACGGCCATGGAAGAAGCAAAAAGGGGAGGAGCACCAACACAACAGGGAGGCAATGGGCAGGCAAGAACAGAAAGTGAGATAGTGAGAAGGACGGGAACTGGAAAAGGGGGTGGTGTGTTCTCATTGCTGGGTTCCGGAAATTGATGCACATGACGTCAGTTTTGAGGCTACCCAGACAGAATATAAGATTTTACTTCTATATCCATCGATCCATCCATTCCTCCCCGCTTAGCTCCCTCCTAGCACTTATTTTAGCAGACAGATATTGCTTTAATATTTTTTGGTACATTGCCAGAAGATCGTCTGAATAGAATTGTACAAGCATTGGATAGAATCACCGATATCGAGTTGCACAGCGGTACGTTAAACCACCATTAGCGAGTGGCATCGGCAATTAACGATGTCGCGGACAGCATTACTGATCGCCCTTAAATGAGTGGCACAGGACGGAATTATATCTGGAGGTATAGATAACGTCTTTAGGCGTGCTATATTAAGGCAGATATACGAGAGATTGAAGACTGCTTAAATTTTGCCAATGAACAATGTAGCCGTTATTATTAATTGTTAGAATTACTTTTAAAAATAAATTGTTAATGTGACAATTGTGATCCTTGTTTTGAAGGTGAAACTTCAAGCAAACATCTGTTAGTGCATTGCAGTGTTTACATGTTTGCAGGTCGGAGGTGGTAAGGCAGATGATCAGAAAGGTACATATTACTGGCGGTAGTGTAGCAATTGCAGGCTGCTCGTTCCATAAGACCACTTGTCTATGTATCATCGTAATAGTTACTGACAAATGCATTAATCCCATCATCCTCATCATCGACATACTTTGCGAAAAGCAGCAGTCCCGAAACCGACCCCTGTTGAACTCCAGTGGTAACCGGCAGAATAGTTTCCCTTTATTCCCACCGTCCGTTTTCTGCCGATCAGCCAATGCTCCACGCATACTAGTAACTTCCTTGTAATTCCATGCGCTCTAATACTGCAGAGCAGCCTGACGTACGTCACCTTGTATAACACCTTCTGAAAATCCAAGCACACCACATGTACTGCATCTCCTTTGTCTACCCTGTTTGTAATTTCCTGGATATTCTGAAGTAGGTTAGTCAGGCAGGGTTTTACTTGCAGGTAACCATGCTGGCTTTGGCTTGTCTTGTCATGATCCTCCAGATATTTCGTTATCACATCGCTAACTATCGATTCCAACAACTTCCCAACCACTACTGTCAGTAGAATAGGTCTATAGCTTCCATTCTACTGCCTCCCACCCTTCTTAAATAGCGGAGTAACATTTGCAATTTCCCGAACAATGCCAGAAGCTATCAATTCTTGAAAGATGATATTTAATGGTTCCGCAATCTCTCCAGCTAATTCCTTCAGAACTGGTTGGTGCATTCCATGAGGTTCAGAAAATGTATCCATCCTCAGATCATTAACCTTCCTGAATACCCGCTCAGTCGCAATTTTCACTGCACATGCTTCCCTTCCCTGAATCTCTCGAATGCCCGATATACTGAAGGTGTGAAGGCTGATGCAAAACATGCAATCAGTTCCTCTGCCATCTCTGCATCTCTCATTACGATATCTCCAGCGTTATTTTTATTGGTCCTATATCTACTCTCAACACTCTTTTGCCCTTTAGCTACTTAAAAAAAAGCGTTTACTATCTTCTGCGATTTTAGTCGCCAGCGCCCTTTCACAATTCCGCGAGTCCTTTCTAATGACCTTCTTAGTTTCCTTCGGCAAGTGTTTAAACACGTCCCAATCCTCTCTCTTCGCACTTCCTTTTGCTTCCTTTTTTGCTCTCTCTTTTGCTTTTACTTTGGCTCTGACTTCACTTGTCCACCACGGTAGTATTCATTTTTCCATTCGAAGATTTCTTATTTCGAATTTATCTGTCTTGCACTTCTCTCATTTTTTGTAAAACCTCCAGCCATTGCTGCTCTGCTGTCCTTCCTGCAACGACCCCTGTTTTGTCAACTTTGACGAGTACCCCTCTCATGCAATTGTATTTTTTTTTAAATTCCATTGAACTACTGACACAATGGAATTTATTTTCTCCTTGTCAAACTTCAAAGTGCATTGATTCATATTGTAATCACTAGTGCCTTAGGATTCCTTTAACTTAAACTCTCTTATCACTTTCGGAGCATTGCACAACACCCAATCAAGCACAGCTACTTCCCTAGTGGGCTCAAGAGCAAGCTGTACTAAATAAAGATACCTTCGACTTTCTACAGATTCTCTCTATTCAGGTCTACTACTGGCCTGGTTTCCACAATTCTCGTTCATGTCATGTTCCTAAGCGATTTTCATGACATTGCAATTCTGACACGCCTTTTCTATCTCCTGATATAATTTGTAAACCACATCCCGGTTACTCTTTGAACAATAGACAATAGACAATAGGTGCAGAAGTAGACCATTCGTCCCTTCGAGGCTGGACCACTATTTTGAGATCATGGCTGATCATCTACTATCAAAACCCGGTTCCTGCCTTGTCCCAATATCCCTTGCTTCCCCTATCTAGCTCCTTCTTGAAAGCATCCAGATAATTTGCCTCCACTGCCTTCCGAGGCAGTGCATTCCAGACCCCCACAAATATCTGGGAGAAGAAGTTTTTCCTTAACTTTCTCCTAAATGACCTACCCCTTATTCTCAAACCATGCCCTATGGTACTGGACTCACCCAGCATCTGGAACATAATTCCTGCCTCTATCTTGTCCAATCTCTTAATAATCTTAGATGTTGCAATTAGATCTCCTCTCAATCTCCTTAATTCCAGCGTGTACAAGCCCAGTCGCTCTAACCTCTCTGCGTAAGACAGTCCGGACATCTCATGAGTTAAACTTGTGAATCTATGCTACACTTCCTCTACAGTCAGTATGTCGTTCCTTAACCCTGGAGAACAAAACTGTGCACAAATCTCCATGTGTGGTCTCACCATGGCCCTGTACAAATGCAACAGGATTTCCTTGCTCTTGTACTCAATCCCCTTTGTAATAAAGGCCAACATTCCATTAGCCTTCTTCACTGCCTGCTGTACTTGCTCAATCACTTTCAGTGACTGATGAACAAGGACTCCTAGATCTCTTTGTATTTCTCCCTTACCTAACTTTACACCGTTCAGATAATAATCTGCCTTCCTGTTCTTACCCCCAAAGTAGATAACCTCACACTTATTCACATTAACCGTCATCTGCCAACTATCTGCCCACTTACCGAGCCTATCCAAGTCACCCTGAATTCTCCAAACATCTTCTTCACATGTCACAGTGTCACCCAGCTTATTATCATCAGCAAACTTGCTGATGCTGTTTTCAATGCCTTTATCTAAATCGTTGACGTATATCGTAAACAGCTGTGGTCCCAATAGCTAGCCCTGTGGCACCCCACTAGTCACCTCCAGCCATTCCGAGAAACACCCATTCATCGCTACACATAGCTTTCTAACTGCCAAACAGTTTTCTATCCATGTCAATGTCTTCACATCAATGCCATGAGCTTTGATTTTATCCACCCATCTCCTATGTGGGACCTTATGAAATGCCTTCTTAGGCCTGTAAACAACTGTTATTAGGGTCCTTTTACCCTTGCTATTTGTTAACTCACCCCATAGAGACTCCACACGTTCCTATTTTATGTCATCCATTTCTAAAGATTTAGTAGTTTTTTTCTTATACACAGAGCCACACCAACCCCCCTGCCAACTAACCTGCCTTTGCAATACACCGTATATCTTTGGACATTCAGATCCCAGGAGCAGCTAGCATTTAACGAAGATTCAGAAATGCCTATAACGTCATACTTGGCAACCTGTATTTGCATTTAATGATCGTCCATTGCATTTCTTATGCTGCGTGCTTTCAAATATAACACATTCAGTCCAGTATTCTTGCTTTCTGTATTAACTGCACACGACAAGGTTGCCCTGTAAATCATCCCGCTGACTGTAATTATGCTTTATCGCCTGTCTGTCCTTTTTACCATATATGTTGCGCACTCACTTTGATTTATTTCTCTTATCCCCTTCCTCAGCCCTATCATTCAGGTCCCCATCATCCTGCCCAATTGGTTTAAACCCACTCTAACAGCTCTATTGAACTTGCCTACTAGTATATCCGATACCTTTTGGTTCAGGTGTAATCTCTCCATTTTGTACAGATCGTCCCTCCCCCAATGATCCAGCAACCTAAAGTCACATCACATGCACAAGACTCTCAGACAAGCATTAATATGCCTGATCATGCTATTTTGTGCTCGTTCGCACGTGGTCTGGTCAGCAATCCATAAATTATTATCCTTGATGTACTGCTTTTGAGTTTCCTACCCAACTCCCTAAATTCGTCAGGACCTCCTCACTTGTCTACCTATGTGATTAGTACCAACGAGTACCAAGACTTCCTAATGTTTACCCTCTCCTTTCAAAGTAGAGGGTACCCGATCCGAGACCCCGTACCCTGATATCTGGGTGGCAGTACACCATGTGGCTATCTCTATTAGGGTGACAGCCCCTCCTGTCTGTTCCCCTCACTATTGAATTCGCTATGACTACCGCGTTCCTCAACTTCTTCTCTCCTTTCTGCACCACAGAACCAGGCAGAGCCAGGGACCCGATCGCCGTGGACTTCTTCTATCAGATCACCCCCCGCCTATCTCAGCAGCATCCAAAACGAGATAACGATTACTGAGAGGAATGGCCGCAGATGTGCTCTGTACTATCTGAGCTCTTTCCTTCACTTTCCTGACAGTAACTCATTTATCTAAATCCTGGTTCATCGGGGTATCTAACTCCCTACAGCTCCAATCTATTCCACTGCTCACTTTCCATAATAAAGAGTTAGACATCAAGCCGAACCTCTGGATCACTAACACGATCTCTCAGAAGCTGCATCTCGGTGCACCTGGCGCAGATACGGCCATCTGGCAGATTGGAAGATTCCCACATCTGAGAACCAGAGCAATATACTGACCCTGTAGAAATGCTCTTTATTGCTCAACAAATGCAAAAGATTAACGGACTCCACTAAGCCATTTACTTGCCGAAGCCCGAATGTGCCAAATCGCCACCACTCCCCGATGACTGCTCCGCTTAACAGTGTCTCCCTTTTATGCCTGAAACTTCCCTGCACCCGAACACACGATTAGTGCTCCGGTCCCCGCGAAGGATTCCCCTTTTAAACTGCGCTGCCGTACCTGTGCACCGCATCCTCTCTCGTAGATCTCCGACTCACGATTGGTACACCGCGCCCTTGCTGCTGCAGCTGTCGCGCTTATAATAATTAGACAGATATTTCTTCCAGCAAGCCTGATTGTAGTCCATTGAAGGGCTGTGAAAGCCGTCACGCTGGCAGTTACTTGAATGCTAATCAAAGCAGAGAACACATCAAATGCATACTTGATATCTACCATCAGCAGTTATGCAAACCGTGGAGAGGAACTCTAAGCAAAACCGTCGACCTGAATTAGCTGATATTCCAGATTGTGAGAACGAGTGTAACACAAGAGCATTACGAACAAGCTTTACAAAGAGTTTGTCATGACGGGCAGACTACTCCGGTTTGCCCTTGCTGAATTTGTAGTCCTATTCTTCATGTGGATTGTGAAGCTCCCTGGATGAAGCACCATGGCCAATATGTCCGAGATGAGCCATGTCTAAGTGAAACAGAGAATGTAGCAATCCCTCACTTCCTTCCGTTACGACAATCTTGTCCTTAGATGGTCTATCTTGTTCTCCAGTGACTGTACATCAACTCAGTAAATGATACAGAAATGTAATTTCATACAGCGATGCTTTAATCTGAAGTACTTCGCCTCAACGTCCTTTCTCCCGGCGCTGGGCGAATTTTTAAAGGTGCTGTACAATCATTTCTGAAAACCAAGTTCACCGACCTATTGGTGAAGTCGCTGGTGCGTCTTGGTTCATATATACATTTTATAAACGGAAATAGCTTAAATGAATTACTTTTCGACTTTTCTACTGTTTGCACAATAATTCTAATGCATTGTGGGTGTTATATTATCTTCTAAATGAGTTCTACAAAGTTCTTTGTTTTGTGGCTGCCTGTGAGGAGATCAGTCTCAGGGTTACTTACAAGTTGCATACTTTGACAATAATTGTATTGGAACTTTAAGAATTTAGAAAGAGTGTTATTTCTTGCCAACGCCGTGGTTTCCCGGCTTAACAAACTCGAGGGCATTCGGCTCGGCTTGCTGAATGCTCTCTAAATCGAAGCACAAAGAATTATGTGTGTGTTTTCAACGATCAAATACTCTATGTTTCAATGTATTGTAGCTATTGAAGTAATTATTGATGTGTTTTACAGAAGAGCTCACAGTACACGATGTGTGAGCTGCCGTAGCTGCCAAATCACGGTCACACACAGAATGCTGGTGGAACACAGCAGGCCAGGCAGCACCTATAGGAGAAGCACTGTCGACGTTTCGGGACAACACCCTTCGTTCTGTCGAAGGATGTTGACCCGAAAGGTCGACAGTGCTTCTCCTCTAGATACTGCCTGGCCTGCTGTGTTACACAAGCATTTCGTGTGTGTTGCTTGAATTTCCAGAATCTGCAGATTTCCTCGTGTTTGCTCATATCCCACTCAGCCTGTTTTCGTTCTGTATTGACATTAAAACGAAAAGACGCCGGATATGCCCTCTTCTCATTGCTACTTTCGGTAAGCAGGTGCAGAAGATTGATGACAAACATTCTGTGAGTCGGGATCAGCAGCTTCTGCTCTGTGATACGATAGTTAAATAGACATTGAACCATAAACACAACTTCACATTTTACTATTTCCGACGTTGCATTATTTTAACTAATTAGTGTGTGTATATATATAATGACAGTAATGGACGTTCAGATTATTGCTTTATTATGATGTATTCCATTGTATTGTTGCTGCTAAGTTAACAATCTGGACGACAAATGGCGGTGTGTTACGAACTGTAACGATATTGAAACGAACCAGCAGCAATAGATTGCACATGGTATCTGTTTTTGGTGTTAAACTGCTATCATTATTAGCATCTACTTATAACGTACTAACTCAACCAAGATAGGCTAAAGTTCACAGCATTATGTGTATATATCTGTGTAAATATAACTATTGCGTGGAACAGACGGACAGACAAACTTTATTGATCCCGAGGGAAATTCTGTTTCATTACATTCGTATCAACCAGGGATAGTGTAGAAATATAGCAATATGAAACCATAAATAAATAATTAAATGATAATAAGTTAATTATGTCAAGTGGAAATAACAAGGCTTATGGTCTTGAGAAAGTACATTAATCTCGGAAATAAATCATGGGAGAGAGATCTTTGTAATCCAAGGTGAAAATAAAGAAAGTTAAGTATTTAATATTCCACAGGTTCCACGCTGGGAAAATGAAATAATATTCGCTGTAGGTCCTGTCCGAAGTGTCGTTCCAAATCCACATACGAATGATCACCGAAAGTGACCTGTCACAGGAATATCGTCTTCCAATGGTTACCACACAACATACCCAGGCAAGGGTTACAAAAGTAGTCCCACAAGATACCCCAAGTTCCACTCCTATGGATTATACGAAGGGACAGTCACATATTCATAGCGCAGTGTGTGCCGATGTTTGAAAGCCCACGTTTGTGAGCATAAGAAATTTCCAAGCATCAGCTGCGCAAGCTAAAGCTACCGGCTTCCCCAGTCTCTCTCACTCTTGCCTTCGACTGAAGGTCGCTCTATAAGATTATATATTAAGTTTAAGATCACAGCACCCTGCGTCTGACGTCGTAGTCCTACCTCAACCTGGCGCTAAAAGTGACAGTCCTCTGGGTTCGTAATAAGTGTTTTTAAAGTGGTTGCTGATTCTGAAAGGAAACTATAATAGATTAGCTATTGCTTGAATGGTAGATGTTGGGAGGTTGATGCTTTTGCTGGAGCAAGTGGGGGGGGGGGGTTGGAGGTTTGGGGTGGCAGTAGAAAGGAGTTTTGGAATTCAAAAGCATTCTGCCATTGACTCTTTTTCTTTTATGTCTTGTGTATGTCTACGAACACACAGAATTTGAATTTGCATACAGTATACAGAGACAGAAAATTAACACCACTTAGGGGTAACTTAGTAACATGAGTCACTTTCGCTTTGCAGTAATATCAAACAAGTTTTAATGAAATATTTATCTTAACTTTTGGCTTTTCTTAAAATATACCGTTGCCAATTATTTCGCTGATCATCTGAGCAATTTAGAACAGTGGGTTCGAAATGTCAGATGTCCTATTTTTTTTTTCTCAACGATTTTAAACTAATTACTTTGCTTTCTGAGAAATGGGTTATGGCTTCTTCTGGAAGCGCGTATGAATTCGTATATTAAGCACAAAATAAATGAACTTGAAAACCGAGAGGAGCATAAAAATGATTTTTTATTCCGTGTATTTCAAGATTCAAAGCTAACAAACAGCAAAAGAGAGGATATGCGAGCTTATAAGTATTTCCACATCCTCTGACGTTCGCGAGAATAAAACAGTTAGCCTGAGATGCAATTGGGTGCAGTCCCTTTTGCGTTACTCCGTAAATGCTCTAACGGCTCACGGAGAGTGTCAAAAGACGCCTGACGAAAATGAACGGGAACTATACGCAAAGCATATGCACACAACTTACAGCTTGCTTGAAGTTTGAAACCATATAATCATCAAATAATTACTGGCGCCCATTACAACAGTTAAATTAAATAAAATCCTGCTCACGTCCCCCGACTGCATTGTTTTATCCAGTTCTTTAATTTATTCTGAGGTTATTGAAGAGCTGGATTTCAGATCATGCCTGTTGTAGTCGGAGATAAATCATAAACTAGAACTGGTTTTGCACAGATGTGCAATTCTGAGGTAATTTATCAAGTATATATGTTTTAATTTGATAAAACTCAGAAGTTTTACATTAACATTGAACGTATTTTCCCTTAAAATTCCTAATCGTGACTGATTCAAGAAAACATCTTTTTATATATATTTTTTGTTCAATATCATTCGCTTCATTATGGCAATTAGCGCAGCTGTGCTATATGTTCAGATTCAAATGTTTAGCCACGGACCTTTTTATTGCGCACTGTATCACAATAGCAAGGAATGAGATCTATTTGTTTATCTCATTAATCTACATGTAGTCTTGCGAAGTGGATGCTTCCTGTGGTTGAATTCCTTGGTGCTTGAAATGGGAAGTTCATATTAGCCAGAAATAAAAATCCGTCAAATAACTGGCAGCATGATGCCAGTGTCAGAATTTGCCAGCAATGAATTCTATATATATTCAACCTTATGAACTTGAACAGGCTGCTAACAGTGTTTTATAAATATGAGATGTAGACTTCAGTCTGGTTATCGATACAACCAATTGCAATAGGGATATGTCTTATGAAAAATGGATGTCAAGTGTAAGTAGTGAAGAAGCAAAGGAAAAAGGGGCTGATGACCTAATTTGGGCGGAAGAGATGTTGAAGACGGAAGCAGATTTCATAGTTGAGATGGCCCAACAAAGCTGAAAAATGCTGAAACTTATCAGAGAAGAACGCGAGTCGAAAACGATAGGTAGGGGTGAAGGACAGATGCAACCGCCGATAATTGCAGAAGCGAGTTTTTATCTTCCCTCTCCTCTCACGGTTCTGATCCTCTGTCCAAAGTATCGAACTTTGCGTTCCTAGTTAAATACTTCTCGGCTGGCAGAGATCATCGGAACTTTGCTAATTGCTCCTCCATTTATGTTTATTTAGACAGAAAATGAAGAGGATAAACTATAGACGAAGTGTAGTTGTTAGGAAAGCATAAACTTGAAGATAATCTGATGCCATTGCGTTCAAGGCATAAATCAGCGCATAAGTGGGATTGTGTATAAGTCGATGTGTGTGTGTCTGCCCAGATTTTAGCTCCCGTTGCCTTTCAATACAGACTGAAATCCAGCCATCTTGCACTTAATTGTCTACATATTCTTTTCTTCACTCTAAATAGAAACCGCTGCTGAACCTAAGCAATTCCAGTCAGGAAGGGAAACATGTCAATTAATTCACTTACGAAATTCTGAGGAAACTTGTGGATAGATGCCGACAACAGTAAGTAAATAGTTTCAGTTAATTTTGTTGTATGCGCAAAATATCAATATATTTGGAAAGGAATAAAAAGAAAACACGACATTTTCATTTAAAATTAGCTGCTTATCAGTTTAAAATATAACAAAAAATATTCTTGAGACTAGGTATCATTATTTATTTGTTACTGAACAATATATTGAGTAGTTATAGCTAATCAGCAGCCAGTTGCTACAATCTTTTGACTTCTAATTAGTGTTTTATTTTTAACAGATGGCTACGCAGCGAACATATTGGACGAGACATCGCAACGTCTGCAACTGCATCAAAACTTTTAACCTTAGTGCAGAATGAACATCAATCATACATTACATCCATTTACATGAACAATGCCAGGGTGTTACACGTCAGAAAACTCATTGTTTATGTATTCCAGCAAGCGATAATTAAATTAATTCCAGAAATCATAAAACGTATCCACGATAGTGGAGGAACACACGCAATGTTAGAGGAACACGGCAGGGCAGGCAGCATCTATTCAAAAGTGTACAGTTGACGTTTCAAGCCGAGATTCTTCGGCATGATAAGGGGAAATTTCCAACATCTGCAGATTTTATCTTGTTTGTCTATAACATTGAAAGCCGTTTCCAACTGCATTCTCGTATGGGAGGTGAGAGAGAGAAACACAGGATGATAGGTGAAACCTGAAGAGCAGGGTGAAGTATAGAGCTGGGAGTTGAGATGCAGTGCTAGAGAAGGGGAGTCAGGTTGAAGAGGGAATAAGGCCATGGAAAAAAGTAAATGGGTGGAAGAGGACCGGAAGGAGGCAAAGGGCGGAGAAGAAGATAAAGTGAAGAAAAAGGAATTAGGATTGCAGAAACAGAGACGGGGCATCACCGGGTTCGAAAAATAATTGTTTATGTCATTAGTTTCCAGGCTACCCAGACGGCATGGTAGGTGTTGTTGCTACAAACTGTGTGGGACTTCATCACGACACTGAGGGAGGCTATGGATACATATATCGGAATGAGAATGGGAAGTGGAATTTTTCCTGAAGGGCCAGCATTGGTGCTCGGTGAGGCAGTCGCCCAATCTACGTTGGGTCTCAGAGATTTATAGGAGGCCACACTGGCAGCTCCAGAAAGAGTATACGACCACAACAGACTCACTTGTAAAGTGCCGTCCCACCCGAAAGAACTGATTGGTGGCCCAATAGTAATGAAGATGTAGGTATAGGGGCAGTTGTAGCACTTGTTTCGCTTGCAAAGTTTACTACTTGAAAGGATATCAGTGCGGAGAGAGGAACGGACAAGGGAGTCACGTGGGGAGCGATATCTGAGGAGAGCATGTAGTGACACGGGGTGAGAGAAAGTTATGTAGTAAGGTCCCGTTGGAGATGATGGAAGGTTCTGTAAACAATGTGCTGTGCGCGGAGGCTGGTGGGGTGGCAGGCGAAGTCATGAGGAACCATATTCCTGGTAGGATGCGTCAGGATGGGGTGAAGGCAAATATGCGTGAAGTGCAAGTTATGTGGCTGATGACTGCATTTATGATGAAAGAAGAGATGCCCCCTTCTGATTTTCACAAGTAACAGGGTGGGAGGAGCTATAGTTCAGGTTGATGAGAGAGTCTTTGGGTTTGTAATAGCCTTCAGCAGATAAGCTGTCTCCAGAGACAGAGACCGAGACATCGAGAAATGTGATGGACATGTCCGATATGGGTAAAGTAAATTTAACGGCCGGGTATCAATTGGAGGCAAAGTGGATGAAGTTGCCGGTTTTCCTATGGGTACGGGATGCAGCACCAATGCAGACGTCGATCTGGCGTTAGAAAAGGTCACCGGTGTAGCTTTTGAACATAGGCTGTTCAACGTAGCCGACAAACAGGTAGGCACAGCTGGGACCCATGCGACTGCCCATGGCTGCAGCTTTAGTTTGATGGAAACATGAGGAGCCACAGGAGACATTATTTATTCTTAGGCCCAGGTGAGCGGCGGTGGCGGGAAGCTGGTTCGGTTTGGTGTCCAGAAAGAAACGGAGAGCTTTGATGCCTTCGTGGTTGGGGGTGAGGTGCATTGGGACTGTATAAAAAATATGATGTGGAGTAGGGAACCTGAAATCATTGAAATAACCAGAATGTGTGTAGTGTCACGGATGTAGGTAGGATGGGACAGAACGAGGTGAGATAACACCGAGTGGAGTTATGCAGATGTGAGTTCCGTGGGGCAACAAGTAGCTAAAACAATGGATCTATCCAGTCAAGCGGGTTTGTGGTTACTCCGTAGGAGGTAGTAGCGGGACGTGCTGACTACGGGAACTAGGAGGTTAATGGCGGTAGATGGGAGATCCCCAGAGTTAATAAGGTTGGTGACTGAGTGGGAACAATGGCATGGTTTAACTCAGTGGGGTCCTGTACGATGGCTAGTAAGAGGAGGTGTCTGAGAGATGTCGCTGGGCTTCAGCAAGGTAGAGGTCAGTTCGCCAGATTACAACAGCAACCACACCACCCCCTTATCTGCATGCTTAATGGTGAGGAAGCGGTGGTGCAGTGGTGCTGGAGAACAGAGCGTTCGGGAGGAGTAAGGTTGGGACTGGAGAGGGGAGAGTTGAAGTCCATAAGGTTGCTCTCCCGCCGCCAGTTAGCAATGGAAAGGTTCAGATCAGGCAGAAAACCAGAGCAGGGTGCATAGGATGTGGAAGAGGGTTGAGGACTAGAGAAGGCGTAATAGGTATAAGGAAGAGAGTCCTTCCCAAAGAAGTAGGCTCGGGGACAGAGTCGATGGAAGTAAAGCATAGCGTCGTGGCGGTTCGAAAATCACTGCGATGATGGTGCAGGGGGATAAAGACAAAGCCCTTACTGAAAATAGAAAGTTCTGCCTTTGTGAGGAGAAGATCAGAGGGGTTGGTGATGATCTCGACAATAGTGATGATCTGCAAGGTCTCCAAAATGATAACTGCGCCTTTTGCCTTGCTGGCCGTTTTGTAGGCAGAATGACTTTTACGAACTATAAATATTAATCATTTCTAACAATGATTAACACTGTTAGAAATGGCCTAAAACCAAGAAACATTACATCGATTTAACCACACAAAATGTGTTTCGTTGTCCGGATTTGTTTTGCCACGGAATAAAATAAATTCAAAGAACTTGTAGACTTTCTGATTTATTTGCAAATTACTAATCCGCATGCCGGCGGATGATCTCATTTACGTAAAGTTTCGGCAAAAAACGTCATGCGGGTATTCATGACGTTAAAGGCTTCTGAAGCTCTGTCAGTGACCGAATGATGAACGATCAGTTGATTCGATTTGCTTTGTTGGTAATTCGAACATAGTCACCAAGTTGCATAAATCGTTCATATGAGTCGATGTCACTCGAAATGCAAGAAAACATAATGGGAATTTGAAGAAGATTCCATTTGCAGTTTTTATTTTATTATGGAAGGATATTTTTTTGAAATGTGTATTGGGAAATAAAACATATTTAATTAGGGACGTTCAGATGAAGAAACTCTCAAGGGGTAAGCTTCAATATGACAGAATGAAATGTACAGTGTGTGAAGAGCACACTAAAGTGAGATGTGTCAGTATTACAGTGGAGGAAAGCAAAGATACAGGCGTCAGAGAGCAGCTGACTAAATATGATTGGAATGAGACAAGAACAGATTCGACAGCGGAAGAACAATGCACGGGTTTGCGATAATAAGGCAAAGTTGACTAAAGCAGCCGCCAGACAGACTGTCAAAGCAATAAACGTAGAATACAGCGGGGAAAAAGTCAAGTTATATATATATATATATATATATATATACTCATTTTCAACAAAATTGCTGCTGACCGTAATAGGAATCCAACTCATACTTTAAAAATCCCTTCCAGTATCCCTTGCAAACTGATTGTACGAATTACCACTTATTATCGCTATGTAATTTGCTGCGTTGGGAATTGTTATACACACTATACAAATGCAGTGAGGTTCAGTTGACAGTGCAGCCTCAGTACTACATCATGTATATTAATATATAAACAGCGAAGACATTGATCGATCGTAAGATCAGCGCATGTATCTGGGGGGTGCGTTGGCTTGAAAACTTTTTCACACAACTAAGTTGGGTGAATGGATTAGGACGACAATAGAGGTGACAGACAGTGGGTACAATTGCCGCGTTTAAATAGTACTCAGATATGCATCTGGCAAAGCACTATTTTTTGGGTAGGTTGTTAACGCTGGCAAATTAGCTTAATTAGGCCAGCATCAAGGAGCTTTGGGAAAGTATTTGTTAAAATGTAATATACCACAATGAGGCATAGACTTAAGCATTTCAGGCAAAGATCAGGAGTGAAAAAAACACAAGCTTTAGTTCTGGCTGAGCTTATTCTATGTGACAGCTCCATAGATATAAATAAATGTATTGCTTTTCTTTCATTCTGTTTATAATTTTATTTATTTAGACATCTCTGGTTAAACACCTTTTCCTGATATTGGTCTTAACTGAATTACGAAAAGAACGTTTAAGTAATCTTTGGTGAGGTAGACTTACGACTTTGTTTTAAAAATAACCATATAACAATTACAGTACGGAAACAGGCCATTTCGGCCCTTCGAGTCCCTGCGAACGCTTACTGTCACCTAGCCCGATTGACCCGCACTCAGCCCAAAACCCTCCATTCCTTCCCTGTCCATATTCAGAACCAATTTTACTTTAAATTACAATATCGAACCTGCCTCTACCACTTCTACTGGAAGCTCGTTCCACACAGCAACAACTCTCTGAGTAAAGAAGTTTCACCTCGTGATTCCCCCAAACGTTCCCCCAAATCTCAACTGATGCACTCTTGTTTGAATCTCCCTTACTCTCAATGGAAAAAAACAGACTATCCAGGTCAACTCTGTCCATTCCCCTCATAATTTAAAATACCTCTATCTAGCTCACTCTCCCTTCTACGCCCCTAAGAATAAACACCTAACTAGTTCAACCGTTCCCTGCAAATAAGGTGCTGAAATCCACGTAACATTCCAGTAAATCTCCTCTGTACGCTCTCTATGTTGTTGACATCTTTCCTATAATTTGGTGACCAGAACTATACGCAATAATTCAAATTCGGCGTTACTAATGCCTTGTAGATTTTTAACATTACATTCCAACTCCTATACTCAATGTTCTGATTTATAAAGGCCAGCATACGAAAAGCTTTATTTACCACTGTCCACATCAGATTCTACCTTCAGGGAACTATGCACAATTATTCCTAGATCTCTCTGTTCTACTGCATTCTTCAATGCTCTACCATTTACCATGTATGTCCTAATTTGATTATTCCTATCAAAATGTAGCAACTCACAATTATCAGCATTAAACTCCATCTGTCATCGTTCAGCGCACTCTTCTAACTGGCCTAAATCTCATTGTAAGCTTTAAAAACTTACTTCACTATCCAGAACGCCACTTACCTTAGTATCGTCTGCATACTTGCTAATGTAATTTACCACCCGACATCCAGATCAATAATGAGGATGACAAACAACCGTGGACCCAGTACAGATCCCTGAGCCACACCACTTGTCTCTGGCCTCCAACTTGACATAGAGTAATCCATCACTACTTTGTGGCATCTCCCATCGAGCCACTTTTGAATACATTTTACTATTTCAATGTTAATACCTAACGATAGAACCCTTCTAACAAACCTTCCGTGCGGAACCTTGTCAAAGTCCCGACTGAAGTCCATATGGACAACATTCACTGTTTTACCCTCGTCAACTTTCCTCGCAACCTCTTCAAAAAAGTCAATAAGATTTGTCATACGTGACCTACCACGCACAAATCCATGTTGACGCTTTCTAATCAGACCCTATCTATCCAGATGTTTATATATACAATCTATAATAATACTCTCCATTAATTTATCTACCACTGACGTCAAATTGACAGGCCTACAACTGCAAGGTTTACTCAGAGAACCCTCTTTAAACAATGGAACATCATAAGCAATTCGTCAATCCTCCAGCGAATCCTATGGCACAATCCCTGTCTCTAATGGTATTTGAAATATTTCTGTCAGAGTCCCTGCTATTTCTGTACTAACCTCCCTGAAGGTCCTAGGGATTAACCTGTCAGTATAACGTAGACAAAATTATGTAAGAGTTAGAAAGGTTGCCTAGTAAGACTTCCTAAATAATAAATACAGAAAAAAACTACAAAAATAAATACATTCAACAAGCGAAGATGCTATCCCAGGATATTGATGAGTTGAGAGATTGTCTGACGAAGAAGAATAGAAATCAGGTAAAACTCGGTGGAAAATTTATTGTTAAGACGGTAATACCAGATTCCACCCTCGAGGACAGTGACTGCCAGAATCAGAGACAAAAGGGAACCAAATAACTGGCCAATATTTGACCGATGGGAGATTGACAGTTGCAGTAATTCACTAGTTTAGACAGACCTCTACTCTGTCTAATCCTGGAATGGGCTTGAACTGGCGTACTCCTTATTCGAGCAAATATCGCCTTACATTCTTGTTTTGCTCTCCGATACCTACAACATATTCATTCGGCACAACACACGTTTAATTCAAATTGGAATCTATCGTCTTATTCGCAGTTGCATGCAAACGCATTGGGAGTATGAGAAAAAATATCTTACTTAAGGGAAGGAACTTCAGAAAATTAGTACGAAATCGCAACGACAGTTATCGGGCTTGAATCTATGGTGCTTGTAGCTCCCAGAGAAGTGTCGCCACCCTCCGGATCAGATGGAGATGAAACGCTGTTACTCATACTATATGTTATATGTGTTAGTTGTAACATTACTCAATCACAATAGTTATTCACCGTTCCTATGATAGAAAGAGTTTCTCCATTGTGGTACTTAACATTTACCGAAAATGGTGGAAGATTATGATACAGGAAAAAAAGAACAACGTGAAAACGTGAAAAAAAATCTGACATAAATAAATTATAAAATTTAGGAAATGAATATTATACTGCAGAAAATGAGGAAACAAGAACTGCGGGAAATAAGCACAGTGCAGGAAACGAAAGAGAGTGTGAAGCTAAACTGGCGGACGAGAGGAAAAGACAGGCACATGGCAAGATGGGAGAAAGCTAGGTGGTGAGTATGACTTAATCCTGTAATAAATGTGTTTCCAAGTCGTTTCCAAATTACGAAGGCTTCTTTTAATTTGAAGAAGCAGAAGATTATTAGTCATGGGAGTCTGCAGGACAGACAGAATCTGTGGAGAAAAAGGATGTTCCTTTTTCTGTGGCAGTTTCTCGACGAACAAGGTTGACATCGCCCCGCTGGACGCCCGCTTTGCTCTTGAGATTTTCTTTCATAGTTGGGCATATGCAGCTTCTTTTTCTAAGAATTACTGCACGGAAACAGACATTTGGGACTGAATCAGTCCGCGCACCCTGAACCAGAGTATTTGATCCTCTTTGGTCATCCTTTACTCCCTGTTGTCCGAAAGCGCCCTCGTTTACCTTGCTGAATTACGACGTTAGGTGATGGATCGATTTATCCAGCACCTCAGCTCTATCGGCCAAGGGAGGCATTCCCACGTAATCAAACGTTTTCGTTCCAATTCCCATTTCCGATCCGACACGGAAATTAAAGAACATATTTCCACCGGGAATCAATCAGACAGGTATTAGCTAAAACATGTAGTAGTGGAAGAAAATCATGAAGATAATAATAGCAGAAGTAAGCAGATGAATGTGTGGCTAAGTAACTGGTACAGGGGGCAGGGCTTCAAATTAATTGATCATTGGTATCTATTTGGAGGAGTAATGACTTAAATAAAAACGATGGGTTACACGTAAAGACAAAGGGTACTAAAATCACGGCGGGATTGTTTAATATAGCTGCTAGGGCCGGTTTAAACTAAGTTGGCAGGGTAAAGTAAACCAGGCTCTTAGGGTCGAGGAAGAGGAAATTAGAAATAAGTCAAAGATTCTGTGCAGCAAAGATGGCAAGTATAGGCTGGGGAATAGACAGAATTAATTTGCTGTACGATAGAAATATAACATAATCAGTAACAGATACTGATCTAACTGTACTGTACTTAAATGCATCCAGCATTAGAAATAAATTGGATGACCTTGTTGTACAGCTACAGGTTAAAAGATATGAAATTGTGGCCATCACCGAGTCATAGTTAAATGATGAATGTCATTGGGAGCTGAATGTCCAAGGATACACAGTCTATAGGAAAGACAGGATGGTAAGTAAAGCGGGTGCCTTGGCCCTGATGCTAAGCAATGATATCAAATCACGAGAGAGAACGGACATAGGATAAGCAGAGGTAGAATTCTTGCTGGTAGAGTTAAGAAATAACACGGGTAAAAAGGCACTAATAACAGTTATGTACAAGCCTCCGAACAGCAGCCGGGATGTAGACTAAAAGTTACAGCTGGAAATAGAAAAATCTTGACAGAAGGAAAATGTCATGATAATTATGGGGGACTTTAATATGAAAGCTGATTGGGAAAGTCAGGACGGTACTGGATCTCAGGCGAGGGAGTTTGTAGCCTGCCTATGAGATAGGTTATTGTTGCAGCTTGTCCATAAGCCGACCAGGAGATCGGCTGTTTGGGGTTAGGTGCTTTCTAATGAACCTGAGGCTATTAAAGAGCTGAATGTAATAGAACACCTTGGAAGTAGTGATCATAATAGGATTTAGTTCAGTTTCAAATTTGACAAGGAGAAACTTGTATCAGTTGTATCGATATTTCAATGGAACAAAGGAAATTACAGTTGCATGCGAGAAGAACTGGCCGAAGTCGATTGGAAAATTAAACTAGATTAAGGGTCGATAGAATAGGAAATAGAATTAGTTAGTGTCAAGTTTACTCGACAGGAAGTGCTTGGGAAAATTGTCTAAGCATAGATAAGTCTCCCAGACCGGATGAGATGCACCCACGGGTTCTGAAGGATGAGGCCTGGAGATTGTGGAGGCATTTGAAATGATCTTCCAGGAATCAATAGTCTCTGGCTAGGTACCGGTGGACTGTAATGTCGCAAATGCAGTTCCGTTGTTTAAGAAAGGAGAGAGGCAGCAAAAAGTATGTTACAGACCTATTAGTCTGACATCGGTAGTTGGAAGGTAATTCGAGTCGTTCCTCAAAGAAGAGGTTAGAAATACCTCGATGTGCATGTCAAGATAGGCACAAGCCTGCATGGTTTCATGTAGGGAAGATTCTGCCTCACCAAACTATTGGATTTTTTAAGGTAATCACAAATAAAATTGACTAGGTAAAGGCTGTGGACGTTGTCTATTTGGATTTTAAAAAGTACTCCGATAAGGTGCCACAGAAGAGGTTGATTAATAAGCTGAGCGACCATGGAATTACAGGAAATATAATGAAATGGGTGGAACATTGGTTGACCGCATAACTCAAAGGGTAGGAATAAAGGGACCCTATTCTGATTGGTTGCCGGTTACTAGACCCTAATGTCTCACAAGGATCTGTTCTGGGACTTCTAATTTTTGTGATTTTTATTAACGACCTGGATCTGTGGGAGTAGAAGGGTGGGTTGGCAAGTTTTCAGACGACACAAAGGTTGGTGGTTTTGTAGATAGTGTAAAGGACTGTCGAAGATTGCAAAGAGACATTGATAGGATGCAGAAGTGGGCTGAGAAGTGGCAGATGGAGTTTAATCCGTAGAAGTGTGAGGTGGTACACTTTGGAAGGACAAACTTCAAGACAGAGTACAAAGTAATGGCAGGATATTTGGTAGTATGGAGGAGCAGAGGGATCTCGGGGTATATGGCCACAGATCCCTGAAATTTGCCTCACATGTAGATAGGGTAGTTGAGAAAGCTTATGGGGTGTTAGCTTTTATAAGACGAAGGACAGAGTTTAAGAGTCGCGATGTAACTCTGCAGCTGTATAAAACTCTAGTTAGGCTACACTTGGAATATTGTGCCCAGTTCTGGTCGCCTCACTATAGGATGGATATGGAAGCATTGGAAAGGGTACAGAGGAGATTTACCATGATGCTGCCTGGTTTCGAAAGTATGGAATATAATCAAAGATTAGGGGAGCTAGGGCTTTACTCTTTGGAGAAAAGGAAGATGAGAGGAGACCTGATAGAGGAGTACAAGGTATTAAGAGGAATAGACAGAGTGGACAGAATGCGCCTCTTCCCCAGGGCACCACTGCTCAGTACACGAGGCCATGGTTTTAAGGCAAGGGGAGGGAAGTTCACAGGGGATAGAGGAAGGTTTTTCACTCAGGGAGTGGTTGGTACGTGGAATGCACTGCCTGAGTCAGTGGTGGAAGCAGATACACTAGTGAAGTTTAAGAGACTACTGGATAGATAAATGGAGGAATTTAAGTTGGGGGGTTATGTGGGAGGCAGGGTTTAAGGGTTGGCACAAAATTGTTGGCCGAAGGGCCTGTAATGTGCTATATTAATCTATGTAAC
The DNA here is from genome assembly GCF_030144855.1 of Hypanus sabinus. Taxonomy (NCBI): domain Eukaryota; kingdom Metazoa; phylum Chordata; class Chondrichthyes; order Myliobatiformes; family Dasyatidae; genus Hypanus; species Hypanus sabinus. Next base: position 962,451 of record NW_026781382.1, read on the forward strand.
TAGTGGTGTTCCTCAGGGGTCAATGTTGGGGCCGTGTATTTTACAATGCATATCGATGATTTAGATTATGGATTAAATGGTTTTGTGGCTAAGTTTGCGAATGACACCAAGAGAGGTGGAGGAGCAGGAAGTGTTGAAGTAACGGAAAGGTTGGGGAGAGACTTGGTCACTTTAGGAGAGAGGGCAAAGAAATGGCAGATGAGATACAATGTTTAGAAATGTACGGTTGTGCCTTTTTGAAGAATAAATAATCAGGCAGATTATTATTTAGATGGGGAGAAAATTAAAAAAAAATCGGAAATGCAAAGGGACTTTGGGGTCCTCGTGGAGCCTACCCTGAATGAAAACCACAAGGCTGGATCGGCAATAAGGAAGGCGAATGCTATGTTGGCATTCATTCCAAGAGGAATAGTGTATACGAGTAAGGAAGTGTTAATGAGGCTCTGCGGTGCACTTGTGAGACCCCATTTGGAATACTTTGTGCAGCTTTGGGAGCACTATCTTAGAAGGGATGTACTGATTTTGGAGAAAGTTCAAAGAAGATTTACGAGGATCATTCCTGGAATTCAGGGGCTAACACGTGAGGAGCGTTTGCCGGCTCGTGGATTGCATTTACTAGAGCATAGAAGAATAAGAGGAGATCTCATAGAGACATTTCGAATGTTGAAAGGATTGGACAGAGTAGACGTGGAAAGGTTGTTTTCCTTGGTGACTGAGTCCTGGATAAGAGGCTTATAATTAGAGGGTACCCATTTAAGACAGAGCTGAGGAAATTTTTATAGACAACCAGAGGGTGTTGGATTCATGCAATTCGTTGCCACATACAGCTGTGGAGCCCCGATCAATGAAGGTGTTTAATGAGGAACTGAGAGGTATCTTATTAGTCAGGGTATCAATGGATATGGGAAAAAGACCGGAAATTGAAACTCGATGGAAGAATATTTTAGCTCATGGTGGAGTGACTGAGCAGACTCGATGCGCCGAATGACCTACTTCTGCTCTTTTGTCTTGTGATCTTGTCTTGTGAAAATGCCGTGGACTATTGGAAAAACGAACGTCCTGAAGATGAGCACCGTGATTATAACAAAACTGAGGGTGAGAGTATGAATGCACACCTTTGGGAAAAGGAGTAGTATAGCTGACAATCTTTCCTCACGATTTTACTCTAAATAGCTGAGTTAATAACTGTCTGTAGCCCAGTTTCAGCTAATACTGACAGACAGGTAACGTAGACAAAAGAACTTAAAAGTAAGAAAAGTGGCCTAGTAAGACGTCCTATCAGCATCCTGAACATATGAATACGGAAAAGGTACATGGAATAAAAGTCCCGAGGCTGAAAAGCTGTCCAAGGATACAGATGATTTGGGACTTCTTTCGACTGAGAACGACAGAAATCAGGTTAAACTATATTTCCAAATTTACTGCTATGATGTTAATATCAGTTTCCACCCTTGAATATGGTGACGGGCAGATTAAGAAATAAAAGGAAACCGATTACAGGTCAATGTTTGACCGATAGCAAATTGACAGTTGCAGATACTGACCAGTTTAGATAGACCTCAACTTTCCCTAATACTGCGATGGACATGAACTATCATAATCCGTATGCTTGTTTATATCGTCTTGCCTTCTTGCTTTCCTCTCTGACGCCTACAGCATATTCATTCGGTACAACAAAAGTTTAAGTCAAGTTCTAGTTTACCGTGTTATTAGCAGGCACATAGGAAGCGTAAGAAAACAACAAACTCACTTCCGGCAGTGTCACAGGCAGAGCAATTTCGAAGCGTAGAACAAACAAAACGGAAAAATCTCGGGTTTGAAACTACGGTACTTGTAGTTTCCGCCAGCTTGGCATCTCCCTACAGATCAGATGGAGATACAACTGTCCTGCTCATATTATATATTATAAATGTTAATGATACCATAACCACAATCTCAAGTGCTATTCCCTTTACCGATAATCGAAAGTGTTTCTCCGGATCTTACTCCCTTGTTGTGTTTAACATTTACCTGCAAGGAGTTGTGGAATTACTTCCTAAAATGGCGGACAATGATGACACAGAAATAAAACAACAACGTGCTAGCGTGAAATAATCTGACATAAATAGTTTATCAAATATTGAGAATGAAGAAGATCCTGCAGACAACGAGGAACCAAGACCTGCCGATGATATGCACGGTGCTGATAACGAAAGAGAGAGGACGTATATTGAACTAATGAATCAAGATCTGGCAGCTGGCGGACAAGAGGAAAATGCAGACACATCGGAGGAATACAGAGAGATAGGGGGAATGTAGAATTTAATCCTGTATTGACTGTGTTTCCAATTACTTTCCAAATGAAGTAGATGTTTCCTAATTTGAAGACGATATATTCTCCTAGTGGGACTCTACGGGACAGACAACCTCTGTGGAGGCAAGCGATGCTCCTTCTGCTCTGGCAGTGTCTCGACGATTAGTGTTCGCACTCCCTCCAGGGACGGCAATTTTGCTCTTTATATAGTACTTCATATTTCGGTAATAACAATTTATTTTTCGGGGAATTAACCACGGTAACAGACATTTCGGACCCAATGATCGCTCGCAGCGTTAACTAGAATATTTGCTCCTCTTTGGCCATTCGTTCTCTCCGATTGCCTGGAAGGCATTTCATTCGATCTGATGTTCGCTGACTTTCCTGGGTGCTTCTAACAGTTTTTGCCTGTAAAGGTGTCGTGACATGCAGTAGAGATATTAGCACACTAATAATTCTTTCACACTTCCTGGATTTCAAGTTCATTCATACAAAATGGTATCTGGTAATGCATATGAATTCCTAAATATGTGTGTGTGTAGAGGAAGGGGGTGATTATGTTCATTCCTGTATTTCCGCTATTTTGTGAACTATGATCGGTAATACTTGGAAGATGAATTGCAAGCAGAAAAACAGGAAGTAGCCAATGGTTTGGGAAATACAATTTTCTTGATCCGTAATCTCAGAGCAGCAACAAAGCTTGAATTTTATGCCGGTGGAAGCCAATGGATAAACCCAACGATTTTTCTTGTTATGTTAGATCCCTTTCTCATTCATTGCCTTCAGTGTGTAGTGATAAATCAAAACGGGAAGGCAAAGCTTTAGCCGCAAAACATATTTGCTTACAATGGAATTGGTCAGGGAGCAAAACGAAAAAGAAAAGCATCTGCTAAAAGAAAAGTGAGATTTTCATCCTGTAAAAGTGCTAGCCCGATATGGGGAAGCTAAAATCCCAACAAAAAAAGAAAAATAAGAGGGCTAAGGGAAGCGCAATGTATATTCTATGTCAGGAAGTAAAAATAAAATTGAATGTAATGCAACACATAATAGTTTACACATTCACGCAAAATGTCCCGTAATACAACACCACCATGCCATTTTGATTTCTCATCACAGAATAGAATAGAGAGGTTAGTTAGTGGAAGATGACACAACAGATAAAGTAAAATACGGAAAGGTAGTGTTACGGATTCAACAGCAATAAATATACAAGTGAGGCAGGGGTTTTTATAACAAATAACTCGTTTATTAAACAATGAAAATAAACCCACGAAAGTAAACAAACCACGCATGTAACCGGAAATCAGCTGCTGTGCGGCAGTTTAAACAGTTCTTAAAGCAATGAAGCTTAACCAGTTCTTAAAGCGATGCTGCAAAAACAGTTCTTCAAAGTAGTATTGCAAAAGTTCAAAATGCTCACAGTCCATTTAAAGGAGAGACTTTCTAAGAAGATTTAAATTCTCTTTCACGTCGTCTTGCTTCGGTTCCCAGTCGAACTACTTTTCCCACGAAAAATTTACGAAGATTGAAAACGAAACGGCTTAAAGGCACTGACCTTTCCTTTACAAAACTGTTCCCAATCCTTTCTGCTATTCACAGGTATTAAAACGGGAAATGTCAACGATTTCCTTCCGAATGAGGATCAAACAAGGTCGAACCTGTTTCACCGTCGAGATCGACTTTCCTCGATCTTTTAACTCCCGAATTCCGATCTTCACGCTCCACTGATTCTCAAATAGCAGTATTATAGATAAACAGCTGTCAATGACCTTTTAAACTTTAGGCATTAAGTAACACTCCATCTTTCAACTAAACTGCGTCATAACATTAAATCACGCAGTGGCATGAAGTCAGCATGGCAAATCCAGCCATGAACTGCCCCTCCTCACAGGGAGGGGTCCTCCTTTTATACCCTGTATAAAAAACCTGTCACATGACCTCTACTGGCGGGAAATGACGTCACTCCACCATCACAAGTCCATTACCTCAAGTTCAGTATAGCTTCAACACCTGTCACGTGACAAGGGCACCACTGTCACGTGTCACGGATACGTAATACCTCCCTCCAAAAAAAATTGTTCTGTCAAGAAAACAAAATTAACAATTATTTGCAAGAAAAACAAATGTATAAATTTTATAACATACACAATATGCTTAGTATCATCATATAACATCTTACAACTCACAATACAGTAAGAGTGTTACAATTGTAAAAAAACTCTATAAAAAAAATTACATTGTACATTCAACATCGAGATAGGCAATCTGCAACCACATCATCTTTCCATTTAATCTGAGTTATCACAATATTGTATTCTTGTAACATCAAACTCCAATTTAATAAACTTCTGTTTTTGTTTATCATCTTACTCAGAAACACTAACGGATTATGATCAGTGTAAACAGTAAGGTTTATTTGATTTGTACCAACATATACCTGAAAGTATTCTAAAGCTAAAACAAAAGACAACAATTCCTTCTCTATTGTCGAATAGTTTATTTGATGCTTATCAAGTTACTTAGAAAGGTAAGCTACTGGATGATCAACCTGATCACTCTCATCCCTTTGAATTAATACTGCACCTGCAGCCTCAGCACTAGCATCTACGCCTAAGGAAAATGTTTTTCAAAGTCAGGTGCCTTGAGCACAGGTTGTTGACATATCATTGTTTTCAATTTTTCAAATGCTTCTGGACAAGGTACTGTCCACACAAACTTCACATTCTTCTGCAAAAGGTTAGTTAATGGAAGGGCAGCATTAGCAAATTTCTTACTAAATTGTTGATAGTATCCTACCATTCTCAAGAAACTTCTGAGAGTTTTTTTTTTTTCCCCGTTGGAGTGGGAATCTCTAAAATTGCCCGACCTTTTGCCTGAACAGGAGCTACCTTACCTTGACCCACAACATAATCAAGGTAAGTCACAGTGGCATGTCCAAATTCACTCTTAGCTAAATTAATAGTTAATTTAGCTTTTGAAAGTGTTTCAAACAATTTCTCCACCTGAATAATGTGTGCTTCCCAAGTATCATTTCCTTTCACTAAATCATCAATATAAGCATCAGTATATTTCAATCCCTGAATCACAGAGTTAATCATCCTCTGGAAAGTACCTGGGGCATTCTTCATCCCAAATGGAAGAACATTATATTCATATAGCCCAGATGGAATTACAAATGCAGAAATCTCTCTACCTCTGTCCGTTATTGGAACACACCAATACCCTTTCAATAAATCAATCTTCGTAAGGAACTTTGCTTTTCCAACTTTATCGACACAATCATCGACTCTAGGAACTGGATATGCATCTGTTTTCGTTACAGCATTCACCTTTCTATAGTCCGTGCAAAACCTAATACTACCATCTGGTTTTGTCACAATAACACTGGGTGAAATCCAATTCAAGTTAGAAGGTTTAATAATATTATTCTCTAACATATACTTAATTTCTTTCTCAGCAAGTTCACATTTTTCTATGTTCATCCTATATGGGTGTTGTTTAATAGGTTTGGCAACTTCAACATCTACATCATGTAAATCTATAGTAGTCTTTCTCGGAACAACTGGAAACAAATTCTTATATTTAAAAATTAATTTCTTCATCTGCTGTTTCTGCTCTAGCTGTAAATATGCCAATTTCTCATCAATATTTTCCAGAATGGTTGCATTTGGTAACCTGACAGAAAGAATGTTGGATTTAGAATGAAATTCAGATAAATCATTTAACATGTTCCTAGTTAAAACAAACAAATTCTCACTAACCACAACATTCACAGTATCAGATTGTTTCTCATAAAATGGTTTAATCATATTTATATGGCAAAGTTGTGTTAACCTTCTAAGATCTGGAGTTTTTATCACGTAGTCCACATCATTGATCTTAGACACAAGGACCATGAAATCTAGCTTGTAAAGGATTCGTCTGTACTGGGAAAAGAACCAAGACCTTATCTCCAGACTTAAACATCTTCATCATAGCTTCTTTATCATACCAGGTTTTCATTTTCTCCTGAGCCAGTTTTAAATTTTCCTTGGCTAATCTGCAAGCTTTATGTAACCTGTCCTTAAATTTCAAAACTTAGTCCAACAAATTAGCGTGTATTTCCTTACTAATCCACTGTTCTTTTAATAAAGCTAATGGCCCTCTCACTCTATGCCAAAATACAAGGTCAAATGGACTGTAATCTGAAGATTCTTGGACCGATTACCTTACTGCAAATAAAAATAATTTTTTACCCTCATCCCAATCACTTTCATTTTCCACACAATATGTCCTAATCATATTCTTGAGGGTAGAATGAAATCTCTCCAATGCACCTTGCAACTCTGGATGGTATGCAGACGAAGTGATTTGCTTAGCTACCAATTTATAAACTATCTGTTGAAACAATCTACAGATATAATTACTGCTTTGATCAGTTTGTATTTCCTTAGGTAATCCAAAATAATTAAAGAATTTTATAAGAGCCTTTGTTACAGTTTTAGCTGTTATTTTCCTAAGTGGTACTGCTGCTGGGAACCTAGACGAAGTACACATGATAGTCAACAAGTACTGATAACCAGTTTTTGTCTTTGGTAATGGACCAACACAATCTATAATAACTTTAGAAAACTGCTCACGAAATGCTGGAATAGGTTGTAATGGAGCCACTGGTATAACTTGATTTAGTTTACTCACAATTTGACAAGCATGGCACGTTTAACAAAACATCGCCACAGCTTTTCCTAGACCAGGCCAGTATTTTTTTTTAAATCTTGTCCACAGTTTTCCTTACCCCTTGATGTCCACATGAAGGCAGACTATGAGCTAAAGTCAAAATCTCATTTCGGTGAACTTTAGGGACAACTACCTGGTAAACAATATTCCATTCCTCACTTTCAGTAATTGTAGGTTATCTCCACTTCCTCATCAATACTCCTTTTTCCAAGTAATATCCTACTGGCACCTTCTCAATTTCACTATCTGGCAGAGCTTGTTCTCTTAAATTTATACTCTCAGGGTGTCTATTCTGCTCCGCTATCATCTCCTTCCTAGATAGAGATAAATCTTCATAGTCAGACTTAGTCCAAGAATCTTGTTCAAACAACGAAGGTAAGAAAGTCTCTGACACATCCTCAAAACTCGAATCCTGAGTTGAACAGTCATGGGTAACAACCTCTTTCTGAGCATCAATCTTATTAGCCATAGCTCTAGTCACAAAACAGGAAGAATCTGTGTTAGAATTCATCTCTGGTTCCTCTGACTCCATTGTCAAATGCACTTCAGGAAAAACTTGTCCACATGCCAAATCATTACCTAACAATAAAGAAATATCCTTCACAGGTAAGCTAGGCTGTAATCTTACTTTAACAAATCCTGTAACTAACCCTGACTTTAAATTTACTTTATGCAAATATACAGGCATAAATCACTCCCAACACCTCTTATATAATTTACCTCACTTTCTTTTCAAGGATACCAACCCTTCAGTTATAAAATGATCATATCCCTTTCTAACTTGGTCAGACTCTAACAAAACCTCATTTGTGTTTATCGAACCCTGTAATTTTACAGGTGCTTCAGTATGTTGCACAGAATCTTCTGGAACTGCTTCCTTCTCTTCCTTTTTCAATCGGAAACAGTTAGCTATTACATGGCCAGGTTTCTTACAATAGTTACAAATAGGACCAAACTGTCTTTCCTTCACCGGTTTTCCTTCCTCCTTACCTTTCTCATTAACTTCTGATTTAATTTCTGATTTACCTTCAGTCTCTGTGTTATTATTCCTCTTAAAAATTCGGCCCTGAGTAAATTTATTCTTATGGATTAAAACATACTCATCAGCTAATCTCGCAGATTTCTGCAATATGTCAGTATCGCTCTCAATTAAGTAGGTCCTCAGTTCAACAGGGATGGTTCTTTTAAATTCCTCCTTTAAAATCAGCTCTTTCAATGTATCATAGTCCCCATTTACATTTTTAGAAGAAACCCAGCTCTCAAAACACACAGCTTTATCATAGGCAAATTCCACATAAGTTTTTTCGACAGACTTCTTCAAACTTCTGACTCTTTCTCTATACACTTCTCGGCCCAATTCCTATGTTTTCAAAATATGCTTTTTCACAATATCGTAAACAAGTCCTTGCGCAGCAGATAAAGCTGTATAAACTTGTGCTTTACCTTTAATTACACTCTGTAACAAGACTGACCATTGACCTTTCGGCCACTCTGAAATCAGAGCAATCGTCTCAAAATGTTGGAAATATCTTTCCACTTCTGTTTCACTAAATGGTGGGACCAACTTAATTTCTTGACTAGCAACGAACGGTTTTCTAGAACCAGAAGACTGATTCGCAGACCGTAATTCCGTCATCGTATATTGAAATTCCCTTTTGTTCTGATGAGCTCTCCAACCTACAACGCTCCAATTCGGCTTTATTTCGTTCCAAATTCATTTGTTCGATTTGCAACTGCATTTCTATATTACTTATTGGAAACGACTCTAAAATTGATTCATCAAAATAGTGAACCCACATAGTGTGACGCGATTTTTCTCTGTATTAAAGCCTTTGATGTAGACTTCAAAACACCTTTAAATTGCAATCTACTAGCTATCTCAGACACCTCAATTTTTTTCGCCATCGCTAACAACTCCACGTCCGGCGAAGCCAGAAACTCATCAATATTCATTGTTGCCGAATACCATTCATAAGCCAATCAAAGAAAAGAATCAAGTATTCCCCTTTTCCAAAACACCGATTCAAAATTTAACAAACACTTGAACTCAAATGATCCATCTCGGACGGAGCCCCCATATTTATGTTACGGATTCAGCAACAATAAATATATGAGTGAGACAGGGGGTTTTATCACAAATAACACGTTTATTAAACACTGAAAAACAAACCCACAAAAGTAAACAAACTTCTCACGTCACCGGAAATCAGCTGCTGTGCGGCAGTTTAAACAGTTATTTTAGCAATGAAGCTTAAACAGTTCTTAAAGTGATGCTGCAAAAACAGTTCTTCAAAGTAGTATTGCAAAATTTCAAAATGCTCACAGTCCATTTAAGGGAGAGTCTTTTTAAGACGATTTAAATTCTCTTTCACGTTGACTTGCTTCGGTTCCCAGTCGGACTACATTTCCCACGAAAAATTTACGAAGATTGAAAATCAAACGGCTTAAAGGCACTGACCTTTCCTTTACAAAACTGTTCCCAATCCTTTCTGCTATTCACAGGTATTAACACGGGAACAGTCAACGAATTCCTTCCAAATGAGGATCAAACAAGGTCGAACCTGTTTCACCGTCGAGACCGACTTTCCTCGATCTTTTAACTGCCGGACTCCGATCTTCACTCTCCACTGATTCTCAACTAGCAGCATTATAAAGAAATTGCTGTCAATGACCTTTTAAACTTACGGCATTAAATAAAATTCCATCTTTCAACTAAACTGCGTTATGACATTAAAACACGCAGTGGCATGAAGACAGTATGGCAAATACAGCCACGAACTGCCCCTCCTCACAGGGAGGGGTATTTATTTTAATCCCTGTAAAATAAACCTGTCACATGTCCTCGACATGCGGGGAAAATGACTTCACTCCACAATCACAAGACCATTACCTCAAGTCTAGTATAGCTTCAACACCTGTCACGTGACAAGTTCACCACTGTCACGTGTCACGGGTACGTAACAGTAGCAGGATATGCACTTCCCCAGAAAAGCAGGATGAAACGGCGTGAGGAATCTAAATATTGACAATGTTGCCAACCTCTATTTACAATGCCACTTATTATACAGTAGACATCATTTTCTAACAGAAAACTTTGCATTAAAATGTTTTTGGAGCATGGCAGAAGATCGTCCTGATGAAATCAGACATATATTGGCGAGAATCACCGATCTCCTGCTGCACACTGTTACGAAGCAACAACTGCTGCAACTGGAAAGGGGAATTAAAGATGTCATGGAGAAGATCAGTGAGTCACTCTTAAGTTTAGGGCGGATGGCGGCATTCAGCACTGAGGTATGGATTGCACTTTTTGCGTGTTATATTAATGGAGACATACAACGTATTGTGAAGTCTGCGCAAATTTTGCCCAATCAGTGATATGATGACTGACGTTTACTTTGAATTATTAGTGTAACGTAAGGTGCCAATGTGAAAAAATAAATGGTCTTTATTTTTAACTGCCTTTCATTCTGGGTGTGTTGGTCTTCAGTCTCTGCCTGCGTGCAGGTAGGATGTCGACAGCCTGATGATCAGCATGACAAGCAGTCTTGATGGTAGTGTAGCAGCGATTGTCTTGGGAATTCTGGTGCTCCAGCTGATATTATGAAGGCAATGGGCAGATATTCCATACGGAAGCGTCATTGTAGTCCCGACAACGATGTTAAAAGTATCGGAGTAGGCTGCTTCTTGTGGGCCTCATCGGGCAGAACACATCGAGTGCATCTAGAAATCCGGATATGGAGGATGGCACAGTAAGAAGGTTAGCCTTAATTAGCTGACTTACCTCTTTGACAGACCAAGTGTTACTTCGTGCACCGCAAAGACTTTATTACTATGCACAACTGTTTCCTCCTGTTTTCTCCTCCAACCGAATTATCGATTTATTTCGGCAGCGGAGGTGGCGGAATGCACTGACTTGTTGAAATGGAAGTGGGAAGTAGATCTGAAATATGTGGCCACCGGGAAATCCCAGTTTTCGAGGCAGATGGATCGAAGGGCCACGACAATCAACGCCTGGTCACATCGATATACCGGGATACCTGAAGGCAGTAGATGGCCACAGTGGACTCGCTGGTGAATTGTCGCCTAATAGGGAAGGACATCTGGCGGTATGAGTCGCATAGTGTGAGGTGGTATCAGTGCGCGTGTAACATTTGTCACGCTTCCAAGTATGTGCCAGGAAAGGGATCAGTGGAGAGGGACGAGTGGAGCATGGAGTTAAAGCGGAAGATTGGGGTGGGGGCTAGTGGTAAGTTAAACAAGTGCAATGCTTTGGGGTCCATTGGAGATGTTGGAAATTTATGTGCCAACATAAGATTCTCAGAACGATTATCAGGACAACACAGAAGATAACACGCAACAACAGTAAAGCAAGTCCCCCTTTCCCACTCACGTCCAGACACATAGACCATTTGCCCACTTCTGGCAGAGTGCTTTTCCTCTGCTTCCCGCGGACTTTAATTCAGCATTGGATGTGGATGTGGAAATGCAGACTTTGGACCTTCGTCTGCAAACGTGGGCTTACATAGGTTCGGTTTGCTGGGTCCGGAGTCCTGGACTTTGACATCTATGAAGATTATTCCCTCCATCATTTCTTGAATATGTGATACTGGAGTTCAACCTCATTTTTACAGGACACAGCTCCAAATCCAGACTATTTTGTACCCGACTCCTCTTAATACCAGATTTATTGAAATGCATGAACATTCGTGTGTACAATCATCAAGGGCTCTCAGTCTATAAAACACGAATCCTTTTCATTGAATTATAGAAAATAGATGGAGTCGCTGGGAACATTAGCTCAAAGTTGGGCGCCTGGATTATTAAGGCTTAAAATTTGTCACGTAAATTGGAATTGATCCTTGTTTAACAGCCAGGTATCAAAATGAGCATTTGCTTCAATGTTGATATTTCCACAGAGAAACTCGAATTATAAATGTATGAACTTTTGCTTTCCAGGAAATCAGAACTTTGACCAGAAATAGCCGAAATCTCGATGCTTCGCACCAACTTTTGAAATCAGTACCTGAGGGAGACATTTGGGACAGTAGGATGTTTTGGAATGTAATTTCCCCCCCCTCAAAAAAATAAAATAAAACGCAATGCCTGATCACGTTACCCACTCAGGATTCCGTAGAAGTTGAGGTCCCGCCGGAAAAAAAATATATATATTTATTTGTAATGATAGAAATCTGTGGAGTTCAATTTCTTGAAGTAGTTTTGGAAATATAATCAAATACAAGATCAATCCGGAGCAGTTTTCAGCATTGTAATTTATAAGCAGGTAATCATATACTTAAAACTAAGTAAGTATGCAACAAATACAAAGAATTCATCATCACGTTGCGAGCCGATTCTAAGAAGACCAGACAGAATTCAAACTGAAATAGGATTCATTATGTCAGAAGTATTATATCACAATTGCATCAGAAAAAAAATACAATATTGGCATGAATTTGATTGATAATCCAGGATCGTACTATTATTGTGCTGAGATGTTCTGCACGAGTTCACTCATTGTAGTATGGAAGGGCATACTGG